>NW_027367988.1:0-53163 GCF_046119375.1 Phyllobates terribilis | reverse complement strand
AATTTCAGAATTGCACCTTGCAATGTGGAGATATTACTGTTTGTGCATTTACAATATTCATTGATTTTTGCCATTGAAAAACATGTTTTTCATATACCAGAAATGTTTGAAGCTACTGACTGAATGAAAGGAGCTGGCATCTCACTCTCTTTGAATCTTCTTTATCATGCTAGGATTAACAGGAAAAAGCAAAAAATTTCAGAATTGCACCTTGCAATGTGGAGATATTACTGTTTGTGCATTTACAATATTCATTGATTTTTGCCATTGAAAAACATGTTTTTCATATACCAGAAATGTTTGAAGCTACTGACTGAATGAAAGGAGCTGGCATCTCACTCTCTTTGAATCTTCTTTATCATGCTAGGATTAACAGGAAAAAGCTAAAAATTTCAGAATTGCACCGTGCAATGTGGAGATATTACTGTTTGTGCATTTACAATATTCATTGATTTTTGCCATTGAAAAACATGTTTTTCATATACCAGAAATGTTTGAAGCTACTGACTGAATGAAAGGAGCTGGCATCTCACTCTCTTTGAATCTTCTTTATCATGCTAGGATTAACAGGAAAAAGCAAAAAATTTCAGAATTGCACCTTGCAATGTGGAGATATTACTGTTTGTGCATTTACAATATTCATTGATTTTTGCCATTGAAAAACATGTTTTTCATATACCAGAAATGTTTGAAGCTACTGACTGAATGAAAGGAGCTGGCATCTCACTCTCTTTGAATCTTCTTTATCATGCTAGGATTAACAGGAAAAAGCTAAAAATTTCAGAATTTCACCTTGCAATGTGGAGATATTACTGTTTGTGCATTTACAATATTCATTGATTTTTGCCATTGAAAAACATGTTTTTCATATACCAGAAATGTTTGAAGCTACTGACTGAATGAAAGGAGCTGGCATCTCACTCTCTTTGAATCTTCTTTATCATGCTAGGATTAACAGGAAAAAGCAAAAAATTTCAGAATTGCACCGTGCAATGTGGAGATATTACTGTTTGTGCATTTACAATATTCATTGATTTTTGCCATTGAAAAACATGTTTTTCATATACCAGAAATGTTTGAAGCTACTGACTGAATGAAAGGAGCTGGCATCTCACTCTCTTTGAATATTCATCATGCTAGGATTAGCAGGAAAAAGCAAAAAATTTCAGAATTGCACCTTGCAATGTGGAGATATTACTGTTTGTGCATTTACAATATTCATTGATTTTTGCCATTGAAAAACATGTTTTTCATATACCAGAAATGTTTGAAGCTACTGACTGAATGAAAGGAGCTGGCATCTCACTCTCTTTGAATCTTCTTTATCATGCTAGGATTAACAGGAAAAAGCAAAAAATTTCAGAATTGCACCTTGCAATGTGGAGATATTACTGTTTGTGCATTTACAATATTCATTGATTTTTGCCATTGAAAAACATGTTTTTCATATACCAGAAATGTTTGAAGCTACTGACTGAATGAAAGGAGCTGGCATCTCACTCTCTTTGAATCTTCTTTATCATGCTAGGATTAACAGGAAAAAGCTAAAAATTTCAGAATTTCACCTTGCAATGTGGAGATATTACTGTTTGTGCATTTACAATATTCATTGATTTTTGCCATTGAAAAACATGTTTTTCATATACCAGAAATGTTTGAAGCTACTGACTGAATGAAAGGAGCTGGCATCTCACTCTCTTTGAATCTTCTTTATCATGCTAGGATTAACAGGAAAAAGCAAAAAATTTCAGAATTGCACCGTGCAATGTGGAGATATTACTGTTTGTGCATTTACAATATTCATTGATTTTTGCCATTGAAAAACATGTTTTTCATATACCAGAAATGTTTGAAGCTACTGACTGAATGAAAGGAGCTGGCATCTCACTCTCTTTGAATATTCATCATGCTAGGATTAGCAGGAAAAAGCAAAAAATTTCAGAATTGCACCTTGCAATGTGGAGATATTACTGTTTGTGCATTTACAATATTCATTGATTTTTGCCATTGAAAAACATGTTTTTCATATACCAGAAATGTTTGAAGCTACTGACTGAATGAAAGGAGCTGGCATCTCACTCTCTTTGAATCTTCTTTATCATGCTAGGATTAACAGGAAAAAGCAAAAAATTTCAGAATTGCACCTTGCAATGTGGAGATATTACTGTTTGTGCATTTACAATATTCATTGATTTTTGCCATTGAAAAACATGTTTTTCATATACCAGAAATGTTTGAAGCTACTGACTGAATGAAAGGAGCTGGCATCTCACTCTCTTTGAATCTTCTTTATCATGCTAGGATTAACAGGAAAAAGCTAAAAATTTCAGAATTTCACCTTGCAATGTGGAGATATTACTGTTTGTGCATTTACAATATTCATTGATTTTTGCCATTGAAAAACATGTTTTTCATATACCAGAAATGTTTGAAGCTACTGACTGAATGAAAGGAGCTGGCATCTCACTCTCTTTGAATCTTCTTTATCATGCTAGGATTAACAGGAAAAAGCAAAAAATTTCAGAATTGCACCGTGCAATGTGGAGATATTACTGTTTGTGCATTTACAATATTCATTGATTTTTGCCATTGAAAAACATGTTTTTCATATACCAGAAATGTTTGAAGCTACTGACTGAATGAAAGGAGCTGGCATCTCACTCTCTTTGAATCTTCTTTATTATGCTAGGATTAACAGGAAAAAGCAAAAAATTTCAGAATTGCACCTTGCAATGTGGAGATATTACTGTTTGTGCATTTACAATATTCATTGATTTTTGCCATTGAAAAACATGTTTTTCATATACCAGAAATGTTTGAAGCTACTGACTGAATGAAAGGAGCTGGCATCTCACTCTCTTTGAATCTTCTTTATCATGCTAGGATTAACAGGAAAAAGCTAAAAATTTCAGAATTGCACCGTGCAATGTGGAGATATTACTGTTTGTGCATTTACAATATTCATTGATTTTTGCCATTGAAAAACATGTTTTTCATATACCAGAAATGTTTGAAGCTACTGACTGAATGAAAGGAGCTGGCATCTCACTCTCTTTGAATCTTCTTTATCATGCTAGGATTAACAGGAAAAAGCAAAAAATTTCAGAATTGCACCTTAAAATGTGGAGATATTACTGTTTGTGCATTTACAATATTCATTAATTTTTGCCATTGAAAAACATGTTTTTCATATACCAGAAATGTTTGAAGCTACTGACTGAATGAAAGGAGCTGGCATCTCACTCTCTTTGAATCTTCTTTATCATGCTAGGATTAGCAGGAAAAAGCAAAAAATTTCAGAATTGCACCTTGCAATGTGGAGATATTACTGTTTGTGCATTTACAATATTCATTGATTTTTGCCATTGAAAAACATGTTTTTCATATACCAGAAATGTTTGAAGCTACTGACTGAATGAAAGGAGCTGGCATCTCACTCTCTTTGAATCTTCTTTATCATGCTAGGATTAACAGGAAAAAGCTAAAAATTTCAGAATTGCACCGTGCAATGTGGAGATATTACTGTTTGTGCATTTACAATATTCATTGATTTTTGCCATTGAAAAACGTTTTTCATATACCAGAAATGTTTGAAGCTACTGACTGAATGAAAGGAGCTGGCATCTCACTCTCTTTGAATCTTCTTTATCATGCTAGGATTAACAGGAAAAAGCAAAAAATTTCAGAATTGCACCTTGCAATGTGGAGATATTACTGTTTGTGCATTTACAATATTCATTGATTTTTGCCATTGAAAAACATGTTTTTCATATACCAGAAATGTTTGAAGCTACTGACTGAATGAAAGGAGCTGGCATCTCACTCTCTTTGAATCTTCTTTATCATGCTAGGATTAACAGGAAAAAGCTAAAAATTTCAGAATTGCACCGTGCAATGTGGAGATATTACTGTTTGTGCATTTACAATATTCATTGATTTTTGCCATTGAAAAACATGTTTTTCATATACCAGAAATGTTTGAAGCTACTGACTGAATGAAAGGAGCTGGCATCTCACTCTCTTTGAATCTTCTTTATCATGCTAGGATTAACAGGAAAAAGCAAAAAATTTCAGAATTGCACCTTAAAATGTGGAGATATTACTGTTTGTGCATTTACAATATTCATTAATTTTTGCCATTGAAAAACATGTTTTTCATATACCAGAAATGTTTGAAGCTACTGACTGAATGAAAGGAGCTGGCATCTCACTCTCTTTGAATCTTCTTTATCATGCTAGGATTAGCAGGAAAAAGCAAAAAATTTCAGAATTGCACCTTGCAATGTGGAGATATTACTGTTTGTGCATTTACAATATTCATTGATTTTTGCCATTGAAAAACATGTTTTTCATATACCAGAAATGTTTGAAGCTACTGACTGAATGAAAGGAGCTGGCATCTCACTCTCTTTGAATCTTCTTTATCATGCTAGGATTAGCAGGAAAAAGCAAAAAATTTCAGAATTGCACCTTGCAATGTGGAGATATTACTGTTTGTGCATTTACAACATTCATTGATTTTTGCCATTGAAAAACATGTTTTTCATATACCAGAAATGTTTGAAGCTACTGACTGAATGAAAGGAGCTGGCATCTCACTCTCTTTGAATCTTCTTTATCATGCTAGGATTAGCAGGAAAAAGCAAAAAATTTCAGAATTGCACCTTGCAATGTGGAGATATTACTGTTTGTGCATTTACAACATTCATTGATTTTTGCCATTGAAAAACATGTTTTTCATATACCAGAAATGTTTGAAGCTACTGACTGAATGAAAGGAGCTGGCATCTCACTCTTTGAATCTTCTTTATCATGCTAGGATTAACAGGAAAAAGCTAAAAATTTCAGAATTGCACCTTGCAATGTGGAGATATTACTGTTTGTGCATTTACAATATTCATTGATTTTTGCCATTGAAAAACATGTTTTTCATATACCAGAAATGTTTGAAGCTACTGACTGAATGAAAGGAGCTGGCATCTCACTCTCTTTGAATCTTCTTTATCATGCTAGGATTAGCAGGAAAAAGCAAAAAATTTCAGAATTGCACCTTAAAATGTGGAGATATTACTGTTTGTGCATTTACAATATTCATTGATTTTTGCCATTGAAAAACATGTTTTTCATATACCAGAAATGTTTGAAGCTACTGACTGAATGAAAGGAGCTGGCATCTCACTCTCTTTGAATCTTCTTTATCATGCTAGGATTAGCAGGAAAAAGCAAAAAATTTCAGAATTGCACCTTGCAATGTGGAGATATTACTGTTTGTGCATTTACAATATTCATTGATTTTTGCCATTGAAAAACATGTTTTTCATATACCAGAAATGTTTGAAGCTACTGACTGAATGAAAGGAGCTGGCATCTCACTCTCTTTGAATCTTCTTTATCATGCTAGGATTAACAGGAAAAAGCTAAAAATTTCAGAATTGCACCGTGCAATGTGGAGATATTACTGTTTGTGCATTTACAATATTCATTGATTTTTGCCATTGAAAAACATTTTTCATATACCAGAAATGTTTGAAGCTACTGACTGAATGAAAGGAGCTGGCATCTCACTCTCTTTGAATCTTCTTTATCATGCTAGGATTAACAGGAAAAAGCAAAAAATTTCAGAATTGCACCTTGCAATGTGGAGATATTACTGTTTGTGCATTTACAATATTCATTGATTTTTGCCATTGAAAAACATGTTTTTCATATACCAGAAATGTTTGAAGCTACTGACTGAATGAAAGGAGCTGGCATCTCACTCTCTTTGAATCTTCTTTATCATGCTAGGATTAACAGGAAAAAGCTAAAAATTTCAGAATTGCACCGTGCAATGTGGAGATATTACTGTTTGTGCATTTACAATATTCATTGATTTTTGCCATTGAAAAACATGTTTTTCATATACCAGAAATGTTTGAAGCTACTGACTGAATGAAAGGAGCTGGCATCTCACTCTCTTTGAATATTCATCATGCTAGGATTAGCAGGAAAAAGCAAAAAATTTCAGAATTGCACCTTGCAATGTGGAGATATTACTGTTTGTGCATTTACAATATTCATTGATTTTTGCCATTGAAAAACATGTTTTTCATATACCAGAAATGTTTGAAGCTACTGACTGAATGAAAGGAGCTGGCATCTCACTCTCTTTGAATCTTCTTTATCATGCTAGGATTAACAGGAAAAAGCAAAAAATTTCAGAATTGCACCTTGCAATGTGGAGATATTACTGTTTGTGCATTTACAATATTCATTGATTTTTGCCATTGAAAAACATGTTTTTCATATACCAGAAATGTTTGAAGCTACTGACTGAATGAAAGGAGCTGGCATCTCACTCTCTTTGAATCTTCTTTATCATGCTAGGATTAACAGGAAAAAGCTAAAAATTTCAGAATTGCATTGTGCAATGTGGAGATATTACTGTTTGTGCATTTACAATATTCATTGATTTTTGCCATTGAAAAACATGTTTTTCATATACCAGAAATGTTTGAAGCTACTGACTGAATGAAAGGAGCTGGCATCTCACACTCTTTGAATCTTCTTTATCATGCTAGGATTAGCAGGAAAAAGCAAAAAATTTCAGAATTGCACCTTGCAATGTGGAGATATTACTGTTTGTGCATTTACAATATTCATTGATTTTTGCCATTGAAAAACATGTTTTTCATATACCAGAAATGTTTGAAGCTACTGACTGAATGAAAGGAGCTGGCATCTCACTCTCTTTGAATCTTCTTTATCATGCTAGGATTAACAGGAAAAAGCTAAAAATTTCAGAATTGCACCGTGCAATGTGGAGATATTACTGTTTGTGCATTTACAATATTCATTGATTTTTGCCATTGAAAAACATGTTTTTCATATACCAGAAATGTTTGAAGCTACTGACTGAATGAAAGGAGCTGGCATCTCACTCTCTTTGAATCTTCTTTATCATGCTAGGATTAGCAGGAAAAAGCAAAAAATTTCAGAATTGCACCTTGCAATGTGGAGATATTACTGTTTGTGCATTTACAATATTCATTCATTTTTGCCATTGAAAAACATGTTTTTCATATACCAGAAATGTTTGAAGCTACTGACTGAATGAAAGGAGCTGGCATCTCACTCTCTTTGAATATTCATCATGCTAGGATTAGCAGGAAAAAGCAAAAAATTTCAGAATTGCACCTTGCAATGTGGAGATATTACTGTTTGTGCATTTACAATATTCATTGATTTTTGCCATTGAAAAACATGTTTTTCATATACCAGAAATGTTTGAAGCTACTGACTGAATGAAAGGAGCTGGCATCTCACTCTCTTTGAATCTTCTTTATCATGCTAGGATTAACAGGAAAAAGCAAAAAATTTCAGAATTGCACCTTGCAATGTGGAGATATTACTGTTTGTGCATTTACAATATTCATTGATTTTTGCCATTGAAAAACATGTTTTTCATATACCAGAAATGTTTGAAGCTACTGACTGAATGAAAGGAGCTGGCATCTCACTCTCTTTGAATCTTCTTTATCATGCTAGGATTAACAGGAAAAAGCAAAAAATTTCAGAATTGCACCTTGCAATGTGGAGATATTACTGTTTGTGCATTTACAATATTCATTGATTTTTGCCATTGAAAAACATGTTTTTCATATACCAGAAATGTTTGAAGCTACTGACTGAATGAAAGGAGCTGGCATCTCACTCTCTTTGAATCTTCTTTATCATGCTAGGATTAACAGGAAAAAGCTAAAAATTTCAGAATTGCACCGTGCAATGTGGAGATATTACTGTTTGTGCATTTACAATATTCATTGATTTTTGCCATTGAAAAACATGTTTTTCATATACCAGAAATGTTTGAAGCTACTGACTGAATGAAAGGAGCTGGCATCTCACTCTCTTTGAATCTTCTTTATCATGCTAGGATTAACAGGAAAAAGCAAAAAATTTCAGAATTGCACCTTAAAATGTGGAGATATTACTGTTTGTGCATTTACAATATTCATTAATTTTTACCATTGAAAAACATGTTTTTCATATACCAGAACTGTTTGAAGCTACTGACTGAATGAAAGGAGCTGGCATCTCACTCTCTTTGAATCTTCTTTATCATGCTAGGATTAACAGGAAAAAGCAAAAAATTTCAGAATTGCACCTTAAAATGTGGAGATATTACTGTTTGTGCATTTACAATATTCATTAATTTTTGCCATTGAAAAACATGTTTTTCATATACCAGAAATGTTTGAAGCTACTGACTGAATGAAAGGAGCTGGCATCTCACTCTCTTTGAATCTTCTTTATCATGCTAGGATTAGCAGGAAAAAGCAAAAAATTTCAGAATTGCACCTTGCAATGTGGAGATATTACTGTTTGTGCATTTACAATATTCATTGATTTTTGCCATTGAAAAACATGTTTTTCATATACCAGAAATGTTTGAAGCTACTGACTGAATGAAAGGAGCTGGCATCTCACTCTCTTTGAATCTTCTTTATCATGCTAGGATTAACAGGAAAAAGCTAAAAATTTCAGAATTGCACCGTGCAATGTGGAGATATTACTGTTTGTGCATTTACAATATTCATTGATTTTTGCCATTGAAAAACATGTTTTTCATATACCAGAAATGTTTGAAGCTACTGACTGAATGAAAGGAGCTGGCATCTCACTCTCTTTGAATCTTCTTTATCATGCTAGGATTAACAGGAAAAAGCAAAAAATTTCAGAATTGCACCTTAAAATGTGGAGATATTACTGTTTGTGCATTTACAATATTCATTAATTTTTGCCATTGAAAAACATGTTTTTCATATACCAGAAATGTTTGAAGCTACTGACTGAATGAAAGGAGCTGGCATCTCACTCTCTTTGAATCTTCTTTATCATGCTAGGATTAGCAGGAAAAAGCAAAAAATTTCAGAATTGCACCTTGCAATGTGGAGATATTACTGTTTGTGCATTTACAATATTCATTGATTTTTGCCATTGAAAAACATGTTTTTCATATACCAGAAATGTTTGAAGCTACTGACTGAATGAAAGGAGCTGGCATCTCACTCTCTTTGAATCTTCTTTATCATGCTAGGATTAACAGGAAAAAGCTAAAAATTTCAGAATTGCACCGTGCAATGTGGAGATATTACTGTTTGTGCATTTACAATATTCATTGATTTTTGCCATTGAAAAACGTTTTTCATATACCAGAAATGTTTGAAGCTACTGACTGAATGAAAGGAGCTGGCATCTCACTCTCTTTGAATCTTCTTTATCATGCTAGGATTAACAGGAAAAAGCAAAAAATTTCAGAATTGCACCTTGCAATGTGGAGATATTACTGTTTGTGCATTTACAATATTCATTGATTTTTGCCATTGAAAAACATGTTTTTCATATACCAGAAATGTTTGAAGCTACTGACTGAATGAAAGGAGCTGGCATCTCACTCTCTTTGAATCTTCTTTATCATGCTAGGATTAACAGGAAAAAGCTAAAAATTTCAGAATTGCACCGTGCAATGTGGAGATATTACTGTTTGTGCATTTACAATATTCATTGATTTTTGCCATTGAAAAACATGTTTTTCATATACCAGAAATGTTTGAAGCTACTGACTGAATGAAAGGAGCTGGCATCTCACTCTCTTTGAATATTCATCATGCTAGGATTAGCAGGAAAAAGCAAAAAATTTCAGAATTGCACCTTGCAATGTGGAGATATTACTGTTTGTGCATTTACAATATTCATTGATTTTTGCCATTGAAAAACATGTTTTTCATATACCAGAAATGTTTGAAGCTACTGACTGAATGAAAGGAGCTGGCATCTCACTCTCTTTGAATCTTCTTTATCATGCTAGGATTAACAGGAAAAAGCAAAAAATTTCAGAATTGCACCTTGCAATGTGGAGATATTACTGTTTGTGCATTTACAATATTCATTGATTTTTGCCATTGAAAAACATGTTTTTCATATACCAGAAATGTTTGAAGCTACTGACTGAATGAAAGGAGCTGGCATCTCACTCTCTTTGAATCTTCTTTATCATGCTAGGATTAACAGGAAAAAGCTAAAAATTTCAGAATTGCACCGTGCAATGTGGAGATATTACTGTTTGTGCATTTACAATATTCATTGATTTTTGCCATTGAAAAACATGTTTTTCATATACCAGAAATGTTTGAAGCTACTGACTGAATGAAAGGAGCTGGCATCTCACTCTCTTTGAATCTTCTTTATCATGCTAGGATTAACAGGAAAAAGCAAAAAATTTCAGAATTGCACCTTGCAATGTGGAGATATTACTGTTTGTGCATTTACAATATTCATTGATTTTTGCCATTGAAAAACATGTTTTTCATATACCAGAAATGTTTGAAGCTACTGACTGAATGAAAGGAGCTGGCATCTCACTCTCTTTGAATCTTCTTTATCATGCTAGGATTAACAGGAAAAAGCTAAAAATTTCAGAATTGCACCGTGCAATGTGGAGATATTACTGTTTGTGCATTTACAATATTCATTGATTTTTGCCATTGAAAAACATGTTTTTCATATACCAGAAATGTTTGAAGCTACTGACTGAATGAAAGGAGCTGGCATCTCACTCTCTTTGAATCTTCTTTATCATGCTAGGATTAACAGGAAAAAGCAAAAAATTTCAGAATTGCACCTTGCAATGTGGAGATATTACTGTTTGTGCATTTACAATATTCATTGATTTTTGCCATTGAAAAACATGTTTTTCATATACCAGAAATGTTTGAAGCTACTGACTGAATGAAAGGAGCTGGCATCTCACTCTCTTTGAATCTTCTTTATCATGCTAGGATTAACAGGAAAAAGCTAAAAATTTCAGAATTGCACCGTGCAATGTGGAGATATTACTGTTTGTGCATTTACAATATTCATTGATTTTTGCCATTGAAAAACATGTTTTTCATATACCAGAAATGTTTGAAGCTACTGACTGAATGAAAGGAGCTGGCATCTCACTCTCTTTGAATCTTCTTTATCATGCTAGGATTAGCAGGAAAAAGCAAAAAATTTCAGAATTGCACCTTGCAATGTGGAGATATTACTGTTTGTGCATTTACAATATTCATTGATTTTTGCCATTGAAAAACATGTTTTTCATATACCAGAAATGTTTGAAGCTACTGACTGAATGAAAGGAGCTGGCATCTCACTCTCTTTGAATCTTCTTTATCATGCTAGGATTAACAGGAAAAAGCAAAAAATTTCAGAATTGCACCTTGCAATGTGGAGATATTACTGTTTGTGCATTTACAATATTCATTGATTTTTGCCATTGAAAAACGTCCAGAAATGTTTGAAGCTACTGACTGAATGAAAGGAGCTGGCATCTCACTCTCTTTGAATCTTCTTTATCATGCTAGGATTAGCAGGAAAAAGCAAAAAATTTCAGAATTGCACCTTGCAATGTGGAGATATTACTGTTTGTGCATTTACAATATTCATTGATTTTTGCCATTGAAAAACATGTTTTTCATATACCAGAAATGTTTGAAGCTACTGACTGAATGAAAGGAGCTGGCATCTCACTCTCTTTGAATATTCATCATGCTAGGATTAGCAGGAAAAAGCAAAAAATTTCAGAATTGCACCTTGCAATGTGGAGATATTACTGTTTGTGCATTTACAATATTCATTGATTTTTGCCATTGAAAAACATGTTTTTCATATACCAGAAATGTTTGAAGCTACTGACTGAATGAAAGGAGCTGGCATCTCACTCTCTTTGAATCTTCTTTATCATGCTAGGATTAACAGGAAAAAGCAAAAAATTTCAGAATTGCACCTTGCAATGTGGAGATATTACTGTTTGTGCATTTACAATATTCATTGATTTTTGCCATTGAAAAACATGTTTTTCATATACCAGAAATGTTTGAAGCTACTGACTGAATGAAAGGAGCTGGCATCTCACTCTCTTTGAATCTTCTTTATCATGCTAGGATTAACAGGAAAAAGCTAAAAATTTCAGAATTGCACCGTGCAATGTGGAGATATTACTGTTTGTGCATTTACAATATTCATTGATTTTTGCCATTGAAAAACATGTTTTTCATATACCAGAAATGTTTGAAGCTACTGACTGAATGAAAGGAGCTGGCATCTCACTCTCTTTGAATCTTCTTTATCATGCTAGGATTAACAGGAAAAAGCAAAAAATTTCAGAATTGCACCTTGCAATGTGGAGATATTACTGTTTGTGCATTTACAATATTCATTGATTTTTGCCATTGAAAAACATGTTTTTCATATACCAGAAATGTTTGAAGCTACTGACTGAATGAAAGGAGCTGGCATCTCACTCTCTTTGAATCTTCTTTATCATGCTAGGATTAACAGGAAAAAGCTAAAAATTTCAGAATTGCACCGTGCAATGTGGAGATATTACTGTTTGTGCATTTACAATATTCATTGATTTTTGCCATTGAAAAACATGTTTTTCATATACCAGAAATGTTTGAAGCTACTGACTGAATGAAAGGAGCTGGCATCTCACTCTCTTTGAATCTTCTTTATCATGCTAGGATTAGCAGGAAAAAGCAAAAAATTTCAGAATTGCACCTTGCAATGTGGAGATATTACTGTTTGTGCATTTACAATATTCATTGATTTTTGCCATTGAAAAACATGTTTTTCATATACCAGAAATGTTTGAAGCTACTGACTGAATGAAAGGAGCTGGCATCTCACTCTCTTTGAATCTTCTTTATCATGCTAGGATTAACAGGAAAAAGCAAAAAATTTCAGAATTGCACCTTGCAATGTGGAGATATTACTGTTTGTGCATTTACAATATTCATTGATTTTTGCCATTGAAAAACGTCCAGAAATGTTTGAAGCTACTGACTGAATGAAAGGAGCTGGCATCTCACTCTCTTTGAATCTTCTTTATCATGCTAGGATTAGCAGGAAAAAGCAAAAAATTTCAGAATTGCACCTTGCAATGTGGAGATATTACTGTTTGTGCATTTACAATATTCATTGATTTTTGCCATTGAAAAACATGTTTTTCATATACCAGAAATGTTTGAAGCTACTGACTGAATGAAAGGAGCTGGCATCTCACTCTCTTTGAATCTTCTTTATCATGCTAGGATTAACAGGAAAAAGCTAAAAATTTCAGAATTGCACCGTGCAATGTGGAGATATTACTGTTTGTGCATTTACAATATTCATTGATTTTTGCCATTGAAAAACATGTTTTTCATATACCAGAAATGTTTGAAGCTACTGACTGAATGAAAGGAGCTGGCATCTCACTCTCTTTGAATCTTCTTTATCATGCTAGGATTAGCAGGAAAAAGCAAAAAATTTCAGAATTGCACCTTGCAATGTGGAGATATTACTGTTTGTGCATTTACAATATTCATTGATTTTTGCCATTGAAAAACGTTTTTCATATACCAGAAATGTTTGAAGCTACTGACTGAATGAAAGGAGCTGGCATCTCACTCTCTTTGAATCTTCTTTATCATGCTAGGATTAACAGGAAAAAGCAAAAAATTTCAGAATTGCACCTTGCAATGTGGAGATATTACTGTTTGTGCATTTACAATATTCATTGATTTTTGCCATTGAAAAACATGTTTTTCATATACCAGAAATGTTTGAAGCTACTGACTGAATGAAAGGAGCTGGCATCTCACTCTCTTTGAATCTTCTTTATCATGCTAGGATTAACAGGAAAAAGCTAAAAATTTCAGAATTGCACCGTGCAATGTGGAGATATTACTGTTTGTGCATTTACAATATTCATTGATTTTTGCCATTGAAAAACATGTTTTTCATATACCAGAAATGTTTGAAGCTACTGACTGAATGAAAGGAGCTGGCATCTCACTCTCTTTGAATCTTCTTTATCATGCTAGGATTAGCAGGAAAAAGCAAAAAATTTCAGAATTGCACCTTGCAATGTGGAGATATTACTGTTTGTGCATTTACAATATTCATTGATTTTTGCCATTGAAAAACATGTTTTTCATATACCAGAAATGTTTGAAGCTACTGACTGAATGAAAGGAGCTGGCATCTCACTCTCTTTGAATCTTCTTTATCATGCTAGGATTAACAGGAAAAAGCTAAAAATTTCAGAATTGCACCGTGCAATGTGGAGATATTACTGTTTGTGCATTTACAATATTCATTGATTTTTGCCATTGAAAAACATGTTTTTCATATACCAGAAATGTTTGACGCTACTGACTGAATGAAAGGAGCTGGCATCTCACTCTCTTTGAATCTTCTTTATCATGCTAGGATTAGCAGGAAAAAGCAAAAAATTTCAGAATTGCACCTTGCAATGTGGAGATATTACTGTTTGTGCATTTACAATATTCATTCATTTTTGCCATTGAAAAACATGTTTTTCATATACCAGAAATGTTTGAAGCTACTGACTGAATGAAAGGAGCTGGCATCTCACTCTCTTTGAATCTTCTTTATCATGCTAGGATTAACAGGAAAAAGCAAAAAATTTCAGAATTGCACCTTGCAATGTAGAGATATTACTGTTTGTGCATTTACAATATTCATTGATTTTTGCCATTGAAAAACATGTTTTTCATATACCAGAAATGTTTGAAGCTACTGACTGAATGAAAGGAGCTGGCATCTCACTCTCTTTGAATCTTCTTTATCATGCTAGGATTAACAGGAAAAAGCTAAAAATTTCAGAATTGCACCGTGCAATGTGGAGATATTACTGTTTGTGCATTTACAATATTCATTGATTTTTGCCATTGAAAAACATGTTTTTCATATACCAGAAATATTTGAAGCTACTGACTGAATGAAAGGAGCTGGCATCTCACTCTCTTTGAATCTTCTTTATCATGCTAGGATTAGCAGGAAAAAGCAAAAAATTTCAGAATTGCACCTTGCAATGTGGAGATATTACTGTTTGTGCATTTACAATATTCATTGATTTTTGCCATTGAAAAACATGTTTTTCATATACCAGAAATGTTTGAAGCTACTGACTGAATGAAAGGAGCTGGCATCTCACTCTCTTTGAATCTTCTTTATCATGCTAGGATTAACAGGAAAAAGCAAAAAATTTCAGAATTGCACCTTGCAATGTGGAGATATTACTGTTTGTGCATTTACAATATTCATTGATTTTTGCCATTGAAAAACGTCCAGAAATGTTTGAAGCTACTGACTGAATGAAAGGAGCTGGCATCTCACTCTCTTTGAATCTTCTTTATCATGCTAGGATTAACAGGAAAAAGCTAAAAATTTCAGAATTGCACCGTGCAATGTGGAGATATTACTGTTTGTGCATTTACAATATTCATTGATTTTTGCCATTGAAAAACATGTTTTTCATATACCAGAAATATTTGAAGCTACTGACTGAATGAAAGGAGCTGGCATCTCACTCTCTTTGAATCTTCTTTATCATGCTAGGATTAGCAGGAAAAAGCAAAAAATTTCAGAATTGCACCTTGCAATGTGGAGATATTACTGTTTGTGCATTTACAATATTCATTGATTTTTGCCATTGAAAAACATGTTTTTCATATACCAGAAATGTTTGAAGCTACTGACTGAATGAAAGGAGCTGGCATCTCACTCTCTTTGAATCTTCTTTATCATGCTAGGATTAACAGGAAAAAGCAAAAAATTTCAGAATTGCACCTTGCAATGTGGAGATATTACTGTTTGTGCATTTACAATATTCATTGATTTTTGCCATTGAAAAACGTTTTTCATATACCAGAAATGTTTGAAGCTACTGACTGAATGAAAGGAGCTGGCATCTCACTCTCTTTGAATCTTCTTTATCATGCTAGGATTAACAGGAAAAAGCTAAAAATTTCAGAATTGCACCGTGCAATGTGGAGATATTACTGTTTGTGCATTTACAATATTCATTGATTTTTGCCATTGAAAAACATGTTTTTCATATACCAGAAATGTTTGAAGCTACTGACTGAATGAAAGGAGCTGGCATCTCACTCTCTTTGAATCTTCTTTATTATGCTAGGATTAACAGGAAAAAGCAAAAAATTTCAGAATTGCACCTTGCAATGTGGAGATATTACTGTTTGTGCATTTACAATATTCATTGATTTTTGCCATTGAAAAACATGTTTTTCATATACCAGAAATGTTTGAAGCTACTGACTGAATGAAAGGAGCTGGCATCTCACTCTCTTTGAATCTTCTTTATCATGCTAGGATTAGCAGGAAAAAGCAAAAAATTTCAGAATTGCACCTTGCAATGTGGAGATATTACTGTTTGTGCATTTACAATATTCATTGATTTTTGCCATTGAAAAACATGTTTTTCATATACCAGAAATGTTTGAAGCTACTGACTGAATGAAAGGAGCTGGCATCTCACTCTCTTTGAATCTTCTTTATCATGCTAGGATTAACAGGAAAAAGCAAAAAATTTCAGAATTGCACCTTGCAATGTGGAGATATTACTGTTTGTGCATTTACAATATTCATTGATTTTTGCCATTGAAAAACATGTTTTTCATATACCAGAAATGTTTGAAGCTACTGACTGAATGAAAGGAGCTGGCATCTCACTCTCTTTGAATCTTCTTTATCATGCTAGGATTAACAGGAAAAAGCTAAAAATTTCAGAATTGCACCGTGCAATGTGGAGATATTACTGTTTGTGCATTTACAATATTCATTGATTTTTGCCATTGAAAAACATGTTTTTCATATACCAGAAATGTTTGAAGCTACTGACTGAATGAAAGGAGCTGGCATCTTACTCTCTTTGAATCTTCTTTATTATGCTAGGATTAACAGGAAAAAGCAAAAAATTTCAGAATTGCACCTTGCAATGTGGAGATATTACTGTTTGTGCATTTACAATATTCATTGATTTTTGCCATTGAAAAACATGTTTTTCATATACCAGAAATGTTTGAAGCTACTGACTGAATGAAAGGAGCTGGCATCTCACTCTCTTTGAATCTTCTTTATCATGCTAGGATTAACAGGAAAAAGCTAAAAATTTCAGAATTGCACCGTGCAATGTGGAGATATTACTGTTTGTGCATTTACAATATTCATTGATTTTTGCCATTGAAAAACATGTTTTTCATATACCAGAAATGTTTGAAGCTACTGACTGAATGAAAGGAGCTGGCATCTCACTCTCTTTGAATCTTCTTTATCATGCTAGGATTAACAGGAAAAAGCAAAAAATTTCAGAATTGCACCTTAAAATGTGGAGATATTACTGTTTGTGCATTTACAATATTCATTAATTTTTGCCATTGAAAAACATGTTTTTCATATACCAGAAATGTTTGAAGCTACTGACTGAATGAAAGGAGCTGGCATCTCACTCTCTTTGAATCTTCTTTATCATGCTAGGATTAGCAGGAAAAAGCAAAAAATTTCAGAATTGCACCTTGCAATGTGGAGATATTACTGTTTGTGCATTTACAATATTCATTGATTTTTGCCATTGAAAAACATGTTTTTCATATACCAGAAATGTTTGAAGCTACTGACTGAATGAAAGGAGCTGGCATCTCACTCTCTTTGAATCTTCTTTATCATGCTAGGATTAACAGGAAAAAGCTAAAAATTTCAGAATTGCACCGTGCAATGTGGAGATATTACTGTTTGTGCATTTACAATATTCATTGATTTTTGCCATTGAAAAACATGTTTTTCATATACCAGAAATGTTTGAAGCTACTGACTGAATGAAAGGAGCTGGCATCTCACTCTCTTTGAATCTTCTTTATCATGCTAGGATTAACAGGAAAAAGCAAAAAATTTCAGAATTGCACCTTGCAATGTGGAGATATTACTGTTTGTGCATTTACAATATTCATTGATTTTTGCCATTGAAAAACATGTTTTTCATATACCAGAAATGTTTGAAGCTACTGACTGAATGAAAGGAGCTGGCATCTCACTCTCTTTGAATCTTCTTTATCATGCTAGGATTAACAGGAAAAAGCTAAAAATTTCAGAATTGCACCGTGCAATGTGGAGATATTACTGTTTGTGCATTTACAATATTCATTGATTTTTGCCATTGAAAAACATGTTTTTCATATACCAGAAATGTTTGAAGCTACTGACTGAATGAAAGGAGCTGGCATCTCACTCTCTTTGAATCTTCTTTATCATGCTAGGATTAGCAGGAAAAAGCAAAAAATTTCAGAATTGCACCTTGCAATGTGGAGATATTACTGTTTGTGCATTTACAATATTCATTGATTTTTGCCATTGAAAAACATGTTTTTCATATACCAGAAATGTTTGAAGCTACTGACTGAAAGGAGCTGGCATCTCACTCTCTTTGAATCTTCTTTATCATGCTAGGATTAACAGGAAAAAGCAAAAAATTTCAGAATTGCACCTTGCAATGTGGAGATATTACTGTTTGTGCATTTACAATATTCATTGATTTTTGCCATTGAAAAACATGTTTTTCATATACCAGAAATGTTTGAAGCTACTGACTGAATGAAAGGAGCTGGCATCTCACTCTCTTTGAATCTTCTTTATTATGCTAGGATTAACAGGAAAAAGCAAAAAATTTCAGAATTGCACCTTGCAATGTGGAGATATTACTGTTTGTGCATTTACAATATTCATTGATTTTTGCCATTGAAAAACATGTTTTTCATATACCAGAAATGTTTGAAGCTACTGACTGAATGAAAGGAGCTGGCATCTCACTCTCTTTGAATCTTCTTTATCATGCTAGGATTAACAGGAAAAAGCTAAAAATTTCAGAATTGCACCGTGCAATGTGGAGATATTACTGTTTGTGCATTTACAATATTCATTGATTTTTGCCATTGAAAAACATGTTTTTCATATACCAGAAATGTTTGAAGCTACTGACTGAATGAAAGGAGCTGGCATCTCACTCTCTTTGAATCTTCTTTATCATGCTAGGATTAACAGGAAAAAGCAAAAAATTTCAGAATTGCACCTTGCAATGTGGAGATATTACTGTTTGTGCATTTACAATATTCATTGATTTTTGCCATTGAAAAACATGTTTTTCATATACCAGAAATGTTTGAAGCTACTGACTGAATGAAAGGAGCTGGCATCTCACTCTCTTTGAATCTTCTTTATCATGCTAGGATTAACAGGAAAAAGCTAAAAATTTCAGAATTGCACCGTGCAATGTGGAGATATTACTGTTTGTGCATTTACAATATTCATTGATTTTTGCCATTGAAAAACATGTTTTTCATATACCAGAAATGTTTGAAGCTACTGACTGAATGAAAGGAGCTGGCATCTCACTCTCTTTGAATCTTCTTTATCATGCTAGGATTAGCAGGAAAAAGCAAAAAATTTCAGAATTTCACCTTGCAATGTGGAGATATTACTGTTTGTGCATTTACAATATTCATTGATTTTTGCCATTGAAAAACATGTTTTTCATATACCAGAAATGTTTGAAGCTACTGACTGAATGAAAGGAGCTGGCATCTCACTCTCTTTGAATCTTCTTTATCATGCTAGGATTAACAGGAAAAAGCAAAAAATTTCAGAATTGCACCGTGCAATGTGGAGATATTACTGTTTGTGCATTTACAATATTCATTGATTTTTGCCATTGAAAAACATGTTTTTCATATACCAGAAATGTTTGAAGCTACTGACTGAATGAAAGGAGCTGGCATCTCACTCTCTTTGAATCTTATTTATTATGCTAGGATTAACAGGAAAAAGCAAAAAATTTCAGAATTGCACCTTGCAATGTGGAAATATTACTGTTTGTGCATTTACAATATTCATTGATTTTTGCCATTGAAAAACATGTTTTTCATATACCAGAAATGTTTGAAGCTACTGACTGAATGAAAGGAGCTGGCATCTCACTCTCTTTGAATCTTCTTTATCATGCTAGGATTAACAGGAAAAAGCTAAAAATTTCAGAATTGCACCGTGCAATGTGGAGATATTACTGTTTGTGCATTTACAATATTCATTGATTTTTGCCATTGAAAAACATGTTTTTCATATACCAGAAATGTTTGAAGCTACTGACTGAATGAAAGGAGCTGGCATCTCACTCTCTTTGAATCTTCTTTATCATGCTAGGATTAACAGGAAAAAGCAAAAAATTTCAGAATTGCACCTTAAAATGTGGAGATATTACTGTTTGTGCATTTACAATATTCATTAATTTTTGCCATTGAAAAACATGTTTTTCATATACCAGAAATGTTTGAAGCTACTGACTGAATGAAAGGAGCTGGCATCTCACTCTCTTTGAATCTTCTTTATCATGCTAGGATTAGCAGGAAAAAGCAAAAAATTTCAGAATTGCACCTTGCAATGTGGAGATATTACTGTTTGTGCATTTACAATATTCATTGATTTTTGCCATTGAAAAACATGTTTTTCATATACCAGAAATGTTTGAAGCTACTGACTGAATGAAAGGAGCTGGCATCTCACTCTCTTTGAATCTTCTTTATCATGCTAGGATTAACAGGAAAAAGCTAAAAATTTCAGAATTGCACCGTGCAATGTGGAGATATTACTGTTTGTGCATTTACAATATTCATTGATTTTTGCCATTGAAAAACATGTTTTTCATATACCAGAAATGTTTGAAGCTACTGACTGAATGAAAGGAGCTGGCATCTCACTCTCTTTGAATCTTCTTTATCATGCTAGGATTAACAGGAAAAAGCAAAAAATTTCAGAATTGCACCTTAAAATGTGGAGATATTACTGTTTGTGCATTTACAATATTCATTAATTTTTGCCATTGAAAAACATGTTTTTCATATACCAGAAATGTTTGAAGCTACTGACTGAATGAAAGGAGCTGGCATCTCACTCTCTTTGAATCTTCTTTATCATGCTAGGATTAGCAGGAAAAAGCAAAAAATTTCAGAATTGCACCTTGCAATGTGGAGATATTACTGTTTGTGCATTTACAATATTCATTGATTTTTGCCATTGAAAAACATGTTTTTCATATACCAGAAATGTTTGAAGCTACTGACTGAATGAAAGGAGCTGGCATCTCACTCTCTTTGAATCTTCTTTATCATGCTAGGATTAACAGGAAAAAGCTAAAAATTTCAGAATTGCACCGTGCAATGTGGAGATATTACTGTTTGTGCATTTACAATATTCATTGATTTTTGCCATTGAAAAACATTTTTCATATACCAGAAATGTTTGAAGCTACTGACTGAATGAAAGGAGCTGGCATCTCACTCTCTTTGAATCTTCTTTATCATGCTAGGATTAACAGGAAAAAGCAAAAAATTTCAGAATTGCACCTTGCAATGTGGAGATATTACTGTTTGTGCATTTACAATATTCATTGATTTTTGCCATTGAAAAACATGTTTTTCATATACCAGAAATGTTTGAAGCTACTGACTGAATGAAAGGAGCTGGCATCTCACTCTCTTTGAATCTTCTTTATCATGCTAGGATTAACAGGAAAAAGCTAAAAATTTCAGAATTGCACCGTGCAATGTGGAGATATTACTGTTTGTGCATTTACAATATTCATTGATTTTTGCCATTGAAAAACATGTTTTTCATATACCAGAAATGTTTGAAGCTACTGACTGAATGAAAGGAGCTGGCATCTCACTCTCTTTGAATCTTCTTTATCATGCTAGGATTAGCAGGAAAAAGCAAAAAATTTCAGAATTGCACCTTGCAATGTGGAGATATTACTGTTTGTGCATTTACAATATTCATTGATTTTTGCCATTGAAAAACATGTTTTTCATATACCAGAAATGTTTGAAGCTACTGACTGAATGAAAGGAGCTGGCATCTCACTCTCTTTGAATCTTCTTTATCATGCTAGGATTAACAGGAAAAAGCAAAAAATTTCAGAATTGCACCTTAAAATGTGGAGATATTACTGTTTGTGCATTTACAATATTCATTAATTTTTGCCATTGAAAAACATGTTTTTCATATACCAGAAATGTTTGAAGCTACTGACTGAATGAAAGGAGCTGGCATCTCACTCTCTTTGAATCTTCTTTATCATGCTAGGATTAGCAGGAAAAAGCAAAAAATTTCAGAATTGCACCTTGCAATGTGGAGATATTACTGTTTGTGCATTTACAATATTCATTGATTTTTGCCATTGAAAAACATGTTTTTCATATACCAGAAATGTTTGAAGCTACTGACTGAATGAAAGGAGCTGGCATCTCACTCTCTTTGAATCTTCTTTATCATGCTAGGATTAACAGGAAAAAGCTAAAAATTTCAGAATTGCACCGTGCAATGTGGAGATATTACTGTTTGTGCATTTACAATATTCATTGATTTTTGCCATTGAAAAACGTTTTTCATATACCAGAAATGTTTGAAGCTACTGACTGAATGAAAGGAGCTGGCATCTCACTCTCTTTGAATCTTCTTTATCATGCTAGGATTAACAGGAAAAAGCAAAAAATTTCAGAATTGCACCTTGCAATGTGGAGATATTACTGTTTGTGCATTTACAATATTCATTGATTTTTGCCATTGAAAAACATGTTTTTCATATACCAGAAATGTTTGAAGCTACTGACTGAATGAAAGGAGCTGGCATCTCACTCTCTTTGAATCTTCTTTATCATGCTAGGATTAACAGGAAAAAGCTAAAAATTTCAGAATTGCACCGTGCAATGTGGAGATATTACTGTTTGTGCATTTACAATATTCATTGATTTTTGCCATTGAAAAACATGTTTTTCATATACCAGAAATGTTTGAAGCTACTGACTGAATGAAAGGAGCTGGCATCTCACTCTCTTTGAATCTTCTTTATCATGCTAGGATTAGCAGGAAAAAGCAAAAAATTTCAGAATTGCACCTTGCAATGTGGAGATATTACTGTTTGTGCATTTACAACATTCATTGATTTTTGCCATTGAAAAACATGTTTTTCATATACCAGAAATGTTTGAAGCTACTGACTGAATGAAAGGAGCTGGCATCTCACTCTCTTTGAATCTTCTTTATCATGCTAGGATTAACAGGAAAAAGCTAAAAATTTCAGAATTGCACCTTGCAATGTGGAGATATTACTGTTTGTGCATTTACAATATTCATTGATTTTTGCCATTGAAAAACATGTTTTTCATATACCAGAAATGTTTGAAGCTACTGACTGAATGAAAGGAGCTGGCATCTCACTCTCTTTGAATCTTCTTTATCATGCTAGGATTAGCAGGAAAAAGCAAAAAATTTCAGAATTGCACCTTGCAATGTGGAGATATTACTGTTTGTGCATTTACAATATTCATTGATTTTTGCCATTGAAAAACATGTTTTTCATATACCAGAAATGTTTGAAGCTACTGACTGAATGAAAGGAGCTGGCATCTCACTCTCTTTGAATCTTCTTTATCATGCTAGGATTAGCAGGAAAAAGCAAAAAATTTCAGAATTGCACCTTGCAATGTGGAGATATTACTGTTTGTGCATTTACAATATTCATTGATTTTTGCCATTGAAAAACATGTTTTTCATATACCAGAAATGTTTGAAGCTACTGACTGAATGAAAGGAGCTGGCATCTCACTCTCTTTGAATCTTCTTTATCATGCTAGGATTAACAGGAAAAAGCTAAAAATTTCAGAATTGCACCGTGCAATGTGGAGATATTACTGTTTGTGCATTTACAATATTCATTGATTTTTGCCATTGAAAAACATGTTTTTCATATACCAGAAATGTTTGAAGCTACTGACTGAATGAAAGGAGCTGGCATCTCACTCTCTTTGAATCTTCTTTATCATGCTAGGATTAACAGGAAAAAGCAAAAAATTTCAGAATTGCACCTTGCAATGTGGAGATATTACTGTTTGTGCATTTACAATATTCATTGATTTTTGCCATTGAAAAACATGTTTTTCATATACCAGAAATGTTTGAAGCTACTGACTGAATGAAAGGAGCTGGCATCTCACTCTCTTTGAATCTTCTTTATCATGCTAGGATTAACAGGAAAAAGCTAAAAATTTCAGAATTGCACCGTGCAATGTGGAGATATTACTGTTTGTGCATTTACAATATTCATTGATTTTTGCCATTGAAAAACATGTTTTTCATATACCAGAAATGTTTGAAGCTACTGACTGAATGAAAGGAGCTGGCATCTCACTCTCTTTGAATATTCATCATGCTAGGATTAGCAGGAAAAAGCAAAAAATTTCAGAATTGCACCTTGCAATGTGGAGATATTACTGTTTGTGCATTTACAATATTCATTGATTTTTGCCATTGAAAAACATGTTTTTCATATACCAGAAATGTTTGAAGCTACTGACTGAATGAAAGGAGCTGGCATCTCACTCTCTTTGAATCTTCTTTATCATGCTAGGATTAACAGGAAAAAGCAAAAAATTTCAGAATTGCACCTTGCAATGTGGAGATATTACTGTTTGTGCATTTACAATATTCATTGATTTTTGCCATTGAAAAACATGTTTTTCATATACCAGAAATGTTTGAAGCTACTGACTGAATGAAAGGAGCTGGCATCTCACTCTCTTTGAATCTTCTTTATCATGCTAGGATTAACAGGAAAAAGCTAAAAATTTCAGAATTGCACCGTGCAATGTGGAGATATTACTGTTTGTGCATTTACAATATTCATTGATTTTTGCCATTGAAAAACATGTTTTTCATATACCAGAAATGTTTGAAGCTACTGACTGAATGAAAGGAGCTGGCATCTCACTCTCTTTGAATCTTCTTTATCATGCTAGGATTAACAGGAAAAAGCAAAAAATTTCAGAATTGCACCTTGCAATGTGGAGATATTACTGTTTGTGCATTTACAATATTCATTGATTTTTGCCATTGAAAAACATGTTTTTCATATACCAGAAATGTTTGAAGCTACTGACTGAATGAAAGGAGCTGGCATCTCACTCTCTTTGAATCTTCTTTATCATGCTAGGATTAACAGGAAAAAGCTAAAAATTTCAGAATTGCACCGTGCAATGTGGAGATATTACTGTTTGTGCATTTACAATATTCATTGATTTTTGCCATTGAAAAACATGTTTTTCATATACCAGAAATGTTTGAAGCTACTGACTGAATGAAAGGAGCTGGCATCTCACTCTCTTTGAATCTTCTTTATCATGCTAGGATTAGCAGGAAAAAGCAAAAAATTTCAGAATTGCACCTTGCAATGTGGAGATATTACTGTTTGTGCATTTACAATATTCATTGATTTTTGCCATTGAAAAACATGTTTTTCATATACCAGAAATGTTTGAAGCTACTGACTGAATGAAAGGAGCTGGCATCTCACTCTCTTTGAATCTTCTTTATCATGCTAGGATTAACAGGAAAAAGCAAAAAATTTCAGAATTGCACCTTGCAATGTGGAGATATTACTGTTTGTGCATTTACAATATTCATTGATTTTTGCCATTGAAAAACGTCCAGAAATGTTTGAAGCTACTGACTGAATGAAAGGAGCTGGCATCTCACTCTCTTTGAATCTTCTTTATCATGCTAGGATTAGCAGGAAAAAGCAAAAAATTTCAGAATTGCACCTTGCAATGTGGAGATATTACTGTTTGTGCATTTACAATATTCATTGATTTTTGCCATTGAAAAACATGTTTTTCATATACCAGAAATGTTTGAAGCTACTGACTGAATGAAAGGAGCTGGCATCTCACTCTCTTTGAATCTTCTTTATCATGCTAGGATTAACAGGAAAAAGCTAAAAATTTCAGAATTGCACCGTGCAATGTGGAGATATTACTGTTTGTGCATTTACAATATTCATTGATTTTTGCCATTGAAAAACATGTTTTTCATATACCAGAAATGTTTGAAGCTACTGACTGAATGAAAGGAGCTGGCATCTCACTCTCTTTGAATCTTCTTTATCATGCTAGGATTAGCAGGAAAAAGCAAAAAATTTCAGAATTGCACCTTGCAATGTGGAGATATTACTGTTTGTGCATTTACAATATTCATTGATTTTTGCCATTGAAAAACGTTTTTCATATACCAGAAATGTTTGAAGCTACTGACTGAATGAAAGGAGCTGGCATCTCACTCTCTTTGAATCTTCTTTATCATGCTAGGATTAACAGGAAAAAGCAAAAAATTTCAGAATTGCACCTTGCAATGTGGAGATATTACTGTTTGTGCATTTACAATATTCATTGATTTTTGCCATTGAAAAACATGTTTTTCATATACCAGAAATGTTTGAAGCTACTGACTGAATGAAAGGAGCTGGCATCTCACTCTCTTTGAATCTTCTTTATCATGCTAGGATTAACAGGAAAAAGCTAAAAATTTCAGAATTGCACCTTGCAATGTGGAGATATTACTGTTTGTGCATTTACAATATTCATTGATTTTTGCCATTGAAAAACATGTTTTTCATATACCAGAAATGTTTGAAGCTACTGACTGAATGAAAGGAGCTGGCATCTCACTCTCTTTGAATCTTCTTTATCATGCTAGGATTAGCAGGAAAAAGCAAAAAATTTCAGAATTGCACCTTGCAATGTGGAGATATTACTGTTTGTGCATTTACAATATTCATTGATTTTTGCCATTGAAAAACATGTTTTTCATATACCAGAAATGTTTGAAGCTACTGACTGAATGAAAGGAGCTGGCATCTCACTCTCTTTGAATCTTCTTTATCATGCTAGGATTAGCAGGAAAAAGCAAAAAATTTCAGAATTGCACCTTGCAATGTGGAGATATTACTGTTTGTGCATTTACAATATTCATTGATTTTTGCCATTGAAAAACATGTTTTTCATATACCAGAAATGTTTGAAGCTACTGACTGAATGAAAGGAGCTGGCATCTCACTCTCTTTGAATCTTCTTTATCATGCTAGGATTAACAGGAAAAAGCTAAAAATTTCAGAATTGCACCGTGCAATGTGGAGATATTACTGTTTGTGCATTTACAATATTCATTGATTTTTGCCATTGAAAAACATGTTTTTCATATACCAGAAATGTTTGAAGCTACTGACTGAATGAAAGGAGCTGGCATCTCACTCTCTTTGAATCTTCTTTATCATGCTAGGATTAACAGGAAAAAGCAAAAAATTTCAGAATTGCACCTTGCAATGTGGAGATATTACTGTTTGTGCATTTACAATATTCATTGATTTTTGCCATTGAAAAACATGTTTTTCATATACCAGAAATGTTTGAAGCTACTGACTGAATGAAAGGAGCTGGCATCTCACTCTCTTTGAATCTTCTTTATCATGCTAGGATTAACAGGAAAAAGCTAAAAATTTCAGAATTGCACCGTGCAATGTGGAGATATTACTGTTTGTGCATTTACAATATTCATTGATTTTTGCCATTGAAAAACATGTTTTTCATATACCAGAAATGTTTGAAGCTACTGACTGAATGAAAGGAGCTGGCATCTCACTCTCTTTGAATATTCATCATGCTAGGATTAGCAGGAAAAAGCAAAAAATTTCAGAATTGCACCTTGCAATGTGGAGATATTACTGTTTGTGCATTTACAATATTCATTGATTTTTGCCATTGAAAAACATGTTTTTCATATACCAGAAATGTTTGAAGCTACTGACTGAATGAAAGGAGCTGGCATCTCACTCTCTTTGAATCTTCTTTATCATGCTAGGATTAACAGGAAAAAGCAAAAAATTTCAGAATTGCACCTTGCAATGTGGAGATATTACTGTTTGTGCATTTACAATATTCATTGATTTTTGCCATTGAAAAACATGTTTTTCATATACCAGAAATGTTTGAAGCTACTGACTGAATGAAAGGAGCTGGCATCTCACTCTCTTTGAATCTTCTTTATCATGCTAGGATTAACAGGAAAAAGCTAAAAATTTCAGAATTGCACCGTGCAATGTGGAGATATTACTGTTTGTGCATTTACAATATTCATTGATTTTTGCCATTGAAAAACATGTTTTTCATATACCAGAAATGTTTGAAGCTACTGACTGAATGAAAGGAGCTGGCATCTCACTCTCTTTGAATCTTCTTTATCATGCTAGGATTAACAGGAAAAAGCAAAAAATTTCAGAATTGCACCTTGCAATGTGGAGATATTACTGTTTGTGCATTTACAATATTCATTGATTTTTGCCATTGAAAAACATGTTTTTCATATACCAGAAATGTTTGAAGCTACTGACTGAATGAAAGGAGCTGGCATCTCACTCTCTTTGAATCTTCTTTATCATGCTAGGATTAACAGGAAAAAGCTAAAAATTTCAGAATTGCACCGTGCAATGTGGAGATATTACTGTTTGTGCATTTACAATATTCATTGATTTTTGCCATTGAAAAACATGTTTTTCATATACCAGAAATGTTTGAAGCTACTGACTGAATGAAAGGAGCTGGCATCTCACTCTCTTTGAATCTTCTTTATCATGCTAGGATTAGCAGGAAAAAGCAAAAAATTTCAGAATTGCACCTTGCAATGTGGAGATATTACTGTTTGTGCATTTACAATATTCATTGATTTTTGCCATTGAAAAACATGTTTTTCATATACCAGAAATGTTTGAAGCTACTGACTGAATGAAAGGAGCTGGCATCTCACTCTCTTTGAATCTTCTTTATCATGCTAGGATTAACAGGAAAAAGCAAAAAATTTCAGAATTGCACCTTGCAATGTGGAGATATTACTGTTTGTGCATTTACAATATTCATTGATTTTTGCCATTGAAAAACGTCCAGAAATGTTTGAAGCTACTGACTGAATGAAAGGAGCTGGCATCTCACTCTCTTTGAATCTTCTTTATCATGCTAGGATTAGCAGGAAAAAGCAAAAAATTTCAGAATTGCACCTTGCAATGTGGAGATATTACTGTTTGTGCATTTACAATATTCATTGATTTTTGCCATTGAAAAACATGTTTTTCATATACCAGAAATGTTTGAAGCTACTGACTGAATGAAAGGAGCTGGCATCTCACTCTCTTTGAATCTTCTTTATCATGCTAGGATTAACAGGAAAAAGCTAAAAATTTCAGAATTGCACCGTGCAATGTGGAGATATTACTGTTTGTGCATTTACAATATTCATTGATTTTTGCCATTGAAAAACATGTTTTTCATATACCAGAAATGTTTGAAGCTACTGACTGAATGAAAGGAGCTGGCATCTCACTCTCTTTGAATCTTCTTTATCATGCTAGGATTAGCAGGAAAAAGCAAAAAATTTCAGAATTGCACCTTGCAATGTGGAGATATTACTGTTTGTGCATTTACAATATTCATTGATTTTTGCCATTGAAAAACGTTTTTCATATACCAGAAATGTTTGAAGCTACTGACTGAATGAAAGGAGCTGGCATCTCACTCTCTTTGAATCTTCTTTATCATGCTAGGATTAACAGGAAAAAGCAAAAAATTTCAGAATTGCACCTTGCAATGTGGAGATATTACTGTTTGTGCATTTACAATATTCATTGATTTTTGCCATTGAAAAACATGTTTTTCATATACCAGAAATGTTTGAAGCTACTGACTGAATGAAAGGAGCTGGCATCTCACTCTCTTTGAATCTTCTTTATCATGCTAGGATTAACAGGAAAAAGCTAAAAATTTCAGAATTGCACCGTGCAATGTGGAGATATTACTGTTTGTGCATTTACAATATTCATTGATTTTTGCCATTGAAAAACATGTTTTTCATATACCAGAAATGTTTGAAGCTACTGACTGAATGAAAGGAGCTGGCATCTCACTCTCTTTGAATCTTCTTTATCATGCTAGGATTAGCAGGAAAAAGCAAAAAATTTCAGAATTGCACCTTGCAATGTGGAGATATTACTGTTTGTGCATTTACAATATTCATTGATTTTTGCCATTGAAAAACATGTTTTTCATATACCAGAAATGTTTGAAGCTACTGACTGAATGAAAGGAGCTGGCATCTCACTCTCTTTGAATCTTCTTTATCATGCTAGGATTAGCAGGAAAAAGCAAAAAATTTCAGAATTGCACCTTGCAATGTGGAGATATTACTGTTTGTGCATTTACAATATTCATTGATTTTTGCCATTGAAAAACATGTTTTTCATATACCAGAAATGTTTGAAGCTACTGACTGAATGAAAGGAGCTGGCATCTCACTCTCTTTGAATCTTCTTTATCATGCTAGGATTAACAGGAAAAAGCTAAAAATTTCAGAATTGCACCGTGCAATGTGGAGATATTACTGTTTGTGCATTTACAATATTCATTGATTTTTGCCATTGAAAAACATGTTTTTCATATACCAGAAATGTTTGAAGCTACTGACTGAATGAAAGGAGCTGGCATCTCACTCTCTTTGAATCTTCTTTATCATGCTAGGATTAGCAGGAAAAAGCAAAAAATTTCAGAATTGCACCTTGCAATGTGGAGATATTACTGTTTGTGCATTTACAATATTCATTGATTTTTGCCATTGAAAAACGTTTTTCATATACCAGAAATGTTTGAAGCTACTGACTGAATGAAAGGAGCTGGCATCTCACTCTCTTTGAATCTTCTTTATCATGCTAGGATTAACAGGAAAAAGCAAAAAATTTCAGAATTGCACCTTGCAATGTGGAGATATTACTGTTTGTGCATTTACAATATTCATTGATTTTTGCCATTGAAAAACATGTTTTTCATATACCAGAAATGTTTGAAGCTACTGACTGAATGAAAGGAGCTGGCATCTCACTCTCTTTGAATCTTCTTTATCATGCTAGGATTAACAGGAAAAAGCTAAAAATTTCAGAATTGCACCGTGCAATGTGGAGATATTACTGTTTGTGCATTTACAATATTCATTGATTTTTGCCATTGAAAAACATGTTTTTCATATACCAGAAATGTTTGAAGCTACTGACTGAATGAAAGGAGCTGGCATCTCACTCTCTTTGAATCTTCTTTATCATGCTAGGATTAGCAGGAAAAAGCAAAAAATTTCAGAATTGCACCTTGCAATGTGGAGATATTACTGTTTGTGCATTTACAATATTCATTGATTTTTGCCATTGAAAAACATGTTTTTCATATACCAGAAATGTTTGAAGCTACTGACTGAATGAAAGGAGCTGGCATCTCACTCTCTTTGAATCTTCTTTATCATGCTAGGATTAGCAGGAAAAAGCTAAAAATTTCAGAATTGCACCTTGCAATGTGGAGATATTACTGTTTGTGCATTTACAACATTCATTTTTGCCATTGAAAAACATGTTTTTCATATACCAGAAATGTTTGAAGCTACTGACTGAATGAAAGGAGCTGGCATCTCACTCTCTTTGAATCTTCTTTATCATGCTAGGATTAACAGGAAAAAGCAAAAAATTTCAGAATTGCACCTTGCAATGTGGAGATATTACTGTTTGTGCATTTACAATATTCATTGATTTTTGCCATTGAAAAACATGTTTTTCATATACCAGAAATGTTTGAAGCTACTGACTGAATGAAAGGAGCTGGCATCTCACTCTCTTTGAATCTTCTTTATCATGCTAGGATTAACAGGAAAAAGCTAAAAATTTCAGAATTGCACCGTGCAATGTGGAGATATTACTGTTTGTGCATTTACAATATTCATTGATTTTTGCCATTGAAAAACATGTTTTTCATATACCAGAAATGTTTGAAGCTACTGACTGAATGAAAGGAGCTGGCATCTCACTCTCTTTGAATCTTCTTTATCATGCTAGGATTAGCAGGAAAAAGCAAAAAATTTCAGAATTGCACCTTGCAATGTGGAGATATTACTGTTTGTGCATTTACAATATTCATTGATTTTTGCCATTGAAAAACATGTTTTTCATATACCAGAAATGTTTGAAGCTACTGACTGAATGAAAGGAGCTGGCATCTCACTCTCTTTGAATCTTCTTTATCATGCTAGGATTAACAGGAAAAAGCAAAAAATTTCAGAATTGCACCTTGCAATGTGGAGATATTACTGTTTGTGCATTTACAATATTCATTGATTTTTGCCATTGAAAAACGTCCAGAAATGTTTGAAGCTACTGACTGAATGAAAGGAGCTGGCATCTCACTCTCTTTGAATCTTCTTTATCATGCTAGGATTAGCAGGAAAAAGCAAAAAATTTCAGAATTGCACCTTGCAATGTGGAGATATTACTGTTTGTGCATTTACAATATTCATTGATTTTTGCCATTGAAAAACATGTTTTTCATATACCAGAAATGTTTGAAGCTACTGACTGAATGAAAGGAGCTGGCATCTCACTCTCTTTGAATCTTCTTTATCATGCTAGGATTAACAGGAAAAAGCTAAAAATTTCAGAATTGCACCGTGCAATGTGGAGATATTACTGTTTGTGCATTTACAATATTCATTGATTTTTGCCATTGAAAAACATGTTTTTCATATACCAGAAATGTTTGAAGCTACTGACTGAATGAAAGGAGCTGGCATCTCACTCTCTTTGAATCTTCTTTATCATGCTAGGATTAGCAGGAAAAAGCAAAAAATTTCAGAATTGCACCTTGCAATGTGGAGATATTACTGTTTGTGCATTTACAATATTCATTGATTTTTGCCATTGAAAAACGTTTTTCATATACCAGAAATGTTTGAAGCTACTGACTGAATGAAAGGAGCTGGCATCTCACTCTCTTTGAATCTTCTTTATCATGCTAGGATTAACAGGAAAAAGCAAAAAATTTCAGAATTGCACCTTGCAATGTGGAGATATTACTGTTTGTGCATTTACAATATTCATTGATTTTTGCCATTGAAAAACATGTTTTTCATATACCAGAAATGTTTGAAGCTACTGACTGAATGAAAGGAGCTGGCATCTCACTCTCTTTGAATCTTCTTTATCATGCTGGGATTAACAGGAAAAAGCTAAAAATTTCAGAATTGCACCGTGCAATGTGGAGATATTACTGTTTGTGCATTTACAATATTCATTGATTTTTGCCATTGAAAAACATGTTTTTCATATACCAGAAATGTTTGAAGCTACTGACTGAATGAAAGGAGCTGGCATCTCACTCTCTTTGAATCTTCTTTATCATGCTAGGATTAGCAGGAAAAAGCAAAAAATTGCAGAATTGCACCTTGCAATGTGGAGATATTACTGTTTGTGCATTTACAATATTCATTGATTTTTGCCATTGAAAAACATGTTTTTCATATACCAGAAATGTTTGAAGCTACTGACTGAATGAAAGGAGCTGGCATCTCACTCTCTTTGAATCTTCTTTATCATGCTAGGATTAGCAGGAAAAAGCAAAAAATTTCAGAATTGCACCTTGCAATGTGGAGATATTACTGTTTGTGCATTTACAATATTCATTGATTTTTGCCATTGAAAAACATGTTTTTCATATACCAGAAATGTTTGAAGCTACTGACTGAATGAAAGGAGCTGGCATCTCACTCTCTTTGAATCTTCTTTATCATGCTAGGATTAACAGGAAAAAGCTAAAAATTTCAGAATTGCACCGTGCAATGTGGAGATATTACTGTTTGTGCATTTACAATATTCATTGATTTTTGCCATTGAAAAACATGTTTTTCATATACCAGAAATGTTTGAAGCTACTGACTGAATGAAAGGAGCTGGCATCTCACTCTCTTTGAATCTTCTTTATCATGCTAGGATTAGCAGGAAAAAGCAAAAAATTTCAGAATTGCACCTTGCAATGTGGAGATATTACTGTTTGTGCATTTACAATATTCATTGATTTTTGCCATTGAAAAACGTTTTTCATATACCAGAAATGTTTGAAGCTACTGACTGAATGAAAGGAGCTGGCATCTCACTCTCTTTGAATCTTCTTTATCATGCTAGGATTAACAGGAAAAAGCAAAAAATTTCAGAATTGCACCTTGCAATGTGGAGATATTACTGTTTGTGCATTTACAATATTCATTGATTTTTGCCATTGAAAAACATGTTTTTCATATACCAGAAATGTTTGAAGCTACTGACTGAATGAAAGGAGCTGGCATCTCACTCTCTTTGAATCTTCTTTATCATGCTAGGATTAACAGGAAAAAGCTAAAAATTTCAGAATTGCACCGTGCAATGTGGAGATATTACTGTTTGTGCATTTACAATATTCATTGATTTTTGCCATTGAAAAACATGTTTTTCATATACCAGAAATGTTTGAAGCTACTGACTGAATGAAAGGAGCTGGCATCTCACTCTCTTTGAATCTTCTTTATCATGCTAGGATTAACAGGAAAAAGCAAAAAATTTCAGAATTGCACCTTAAAATGTGGAGATATTACTGTTTGTGCATTTACAATATTCATTAATTTTTGCCATTGAAAAACATGTTTTTCATATACCAGAAATGTTTGAAGCTACTGACTGAATGAAAGGAGCTGGCATCTCACTCTCTTTGAATCTTCTTTATCATGCTAGGATTAGCAGGAAAAAGCAAAAAATTTCAGAATTGCACCTTGCAATGTGGAGATATTACTGTTTGTGCATTTACAATATTCATTGATTTTTGCCATTGAAAAACATGTTTTTCATATACCAGAAATGTTTGAAGCTACTGACTGAATGAAAGGAGCTGGCATCTCACTCTCTTTGAATCTTCTTTATCATGCTAGGATTAACAGGAAAAAGCTAAAAATTTCAGAATTGCACCGTGCAATGTGGAGATATTACTGTTTGTGCATTTACAATATTCATTGATTTTTGCCATTGAAAAACGTTTTTCATATACCAGAAATGTTTGAAGCTACTGACTGAATGAAAGGAGCTGGCATCTCACTCTCTTTGAATCTTCTTTATCATGCTAGGATTAACAGGAAAAAGCAAAAAATTTCAGAATTGCACCTTGCAATGTGGAGATATTACTGTTTGTGCATTTACAATATTCATTGATTTTTGCCATTGAAAAACATGTTTTTCATATACCAGAAATGTTTGAAGCTACTGACTGAATGAAAGGAGCTGGCATCTCACTCTCTTTGAATCTTCTTTATCATGCTAGGATTAACAGGAAAAAGCTAAAAATTTCAGAATTGCACCATGCAATGTGGAGATATTACTGTTTGTGCATTTACAATATTCATTGATTTTTGCCATTGAAAAACATGTTTTTCATATACCAGAAATGTTTGAAGCTACTGACTGAATGAAAGGAGCTGGCATCTCACTCTCTTTGAATCTTCTTTATCATGCTAGGATTAGCAGGAAAAAGCAAAAAATTTCAGAATTGCACCTTGCAATGTGGAGATATTACTGTTTGTGCATTTACAATATTCATTGATTTTTGCCATTGAAAAACGTTTTTCATATACCAGAAATGTTTGAAGCTACTGACTGAATGAAAGGAGCTGGCATCTCACTCTCTTTGAATCTTCTTTATCATGCTAGGATTAACAGGAAAAAGCAAAAAATTTCAGAATTGCACCTTGCAATGTGGAGATATTACTGTTTGTGCATTTACAATATTCATTGATTTTTGCCATTGAAAAACATGTTTTTCATATACCAGAAATGTTTGAAGCTACTGACTGAATGAAAGGAGCTGGCATCTCACTCTCTTTGAATCTTCTTTATCATGCTAGGATTAACAGGAAAAAGCAAAAAATTTCAGAATTGCACCTTGCAATGTGGAGATATTACTGTTTGTGCATTTACAATATTCATTGATTTTTGCCATTGAAAAACATGTTTTTCATATACCAGAAATGTTTGAAGCTACTGACTGAATGAAAGGAGCTGGCATCTCACTCTCTTTGAATCTTCTTTATCATGCTAGGATTAACAGGAAAAAGCTAAAAATTTCAGAATTGCACCGTGCAATGTGGAGATATTACTGTTTGTGCATTTACAATATTCATTGATTTTTGCCATTGAAAAACATGTTTTTCATATACCAGAAATGTTTGAAGCTACTGACTGAATGAAAGGAGCTGGCATCTCACTCTCTTTGAATCTTCTTTATCATGCTAGGATTAGCAGGAAAAAGCAAAAAATTTCAGAATTTCATCTTGCAATGTGGAGATATTACTGTTTGTGCATTTACAATATTCATTGATTTTTGCCATTGAAAAACATGTTTTTCATATACCAGAAATGTTTGAAGCTACTGACTGAATGAAAGGAGCTGGCATCTCACTCTCTTTGAATCTTCTTTATCATGCTAGGATTAACAGGAAAAAGCAAAAAATTTCAGAATTGCACCGTGCAATGTGGAGATATTACTGTTTGTGCATTTACAATATTCATTGATTTTTGCCATTGAAAAACATGTTTTTCATATACCAGAAATGTTTGAAGCTACTGACTGAATGAAAGGAGCTGGCATCTCACTCTCTTTGAATCTTCTTTATTATGCTAGGATTAACAGGAAAAAGCAAAAAATTTCAGAATTGCACCTTGCAATGTGGAGATATTACTGTTTGTGCATTTACAATATTCATTGATTTTTGCCATTGAAAAACATGTTTTTCATATACCAGAAATGTTTGAAGCTACTGACTGAATGAAAGGAGCTGGCATCTCACTCTCTTTGAATCTTCTTTATCATGCTAGGATTAACAGGAAAAAGCTAAAAATTTCAGAATTGCACCGTGCAATGTGGAGATATTACTGTTTGTGCATTTACAATATTCATTGATTTTTGCCATTGAAAAACATGTTTTTCATATACCAGAAATGTTTGAAGCTACTGACTGAATGAAAGGAGCTGGCATCTCACTCTCTTTGAATCTTCTTTATCATGCTAGGATTAACAGGAAAAAGCAAAAAATTTCAGAATTGCACCTTAAAATGTGGAGATATTACTGTTTGTGCATTTACAATATTCATTAATTTTTGCCATTGAAAAACATGTTTTTCATATACCAGAAATGTTTGAAGCTACTGACTGAATGAAAGGAGCTGGCATCTCACTCTCTTTGAATCTTCTTTATCATGCTAGGATTAGCAGGAAAAAGCAAAAAATTTCAGAATTGCACCTTGCAATGTGGAGATATTACTGTTTGTGCATTTACAATATTCATTGATTTTTGCCATTGAAAAACGTTTTTCATATACCAGAAATGTTTGAATCTACTGACTGAATGAAAGGAGCTGGCATCTCACTCTCTTTGAATCTTCTTTATCATGCTAGGATTAACAGGAAAAAGCTAAAAATTTCAGAATTGCACCGTGCAATGTGGAGATATTACTGTTTGTGCATTTACAATATTCATTGATTTTTGCCATTGAAAAACGTTTTTCATATACCAGAAATGTTTGAAGCTACTGACTGAATGAAAGGAGCTGGCATCTCACTCTCTTTGAATCTTCTTTATCATGCTAGGATTAACAGGAAAAAGCAAAAAATTTCAGAATTGCACCTTGCAATGTGGAGATATTACTGTTTGTGCATTTACAATATTCATTGATTTTTGCCATTGAAAAACATGTTTTTCATATACCAGAAATGTTTGAAGCTACTGACTGAATGAAAGGAGCTGGCATCTCACTCTCTTTGAATCTTCTTTATCATGCTAGGATTAACAGGAAAAAGCTAAAAATTTCAGAATTGCACCATGCAATGTGGAGATATTACTGTTTGTGCATTTACAATATTCATTGATTTTTGCCATTGAAAAACATGTTTTTCATATACCAGAAATGTTTGAAGCTACTGACTGAATGAAAGGAGCTGGCATCTCACTCTCTTTGAATCTTCTTTATCATGCTAGGATTAGCAGGAAAAAGCAAAAAATTTCAGAATTGCACCTTGCAATGTGGAGATATTACTGTTTGTGCATTTACAATATTCATTGATTTTTGCCATTGAAAAACGTTTTTCATATACCAGAAATGTTTGAAGCTACTGACTGAATGAAAGGAGCTGGCATCTCACTCTCTTTGAATCTTCTTTATCATGCTAGGATTAACAGGAAAAAGCAAAAAATTTCAGAATTGCACCTTGCAATGTGGAGATATTACTGTTTGTGCATTTACAATATTCATTGATTTTTGCCATTGAAAAACATGTTTTTCATATACCAGAAATGTTTGAAGCTACTGACTGAATGAAAGGAGCTGGCATCTCACTCTCTTTGAATCTTCTTTATCATGCTAGGATTAACAGGAAAAAGCAAAAAATTTCAGAATTGCACCTTGCAATGTGGAGATATTACTGTTTGTGCATTTACAATATTCATTGATTTTTGCCATTGAAAAACATGTTTTTCATATACCAGAAATGTTTGAAGCTACTGACTGAATGAAAGGAGCTGGCATCTCACTCTCTTTGAATCTTCTTTATCATGCTAGGATTAACAGGAAAAAGCTAAAAATTTCAGAATTGCACCGTGCAATGTGGAGATATTACTGTTTGTGCATTTACAATATTCATTGATTTTTGCCATTGAAAAACATGTTTTTCATATACCAGAAATGTTTGAAGCTACTGACTGAATGAAAGGAGCTGGCATCTCACTCTCTTTGAATCTTCTTTATCATGCTAGGATTAGCAGGAAAAAGCAAAAAATTTCAGAATTTCACCTTGCAATGTGGAGATATTACTGTTTGTGCATTTACAATATTCATTGATTTTTGCCATTGAAAAACATGTTTTTCATATACCAGAAATGTTTGAAGCTACTGACTGAATGAAAGGAGCTGGCATCTCACTCTCTTTGAATCTTCTTTATCATGCTAGGATTAACAGGAAAAAGCAAAAAATTTCAGAATTGCACCGTGCAATGTGGAGATATTACTGTTTGTGCATTTACAATATTCATTGATTTTTGCCATTGAAAAACATGTTTTTCATATACCAGAAATGTTTGAAGCTACTGACTGAATGAAAGGAGCTGGCATCTCACTCTCTTTGAATCTTCTTTATTATGCTAGGATTAACAGGAAAAAGCAAAAAATTTCAGAATTGCACCTTGCAATGTGGAGATATTACTGTTTGTGCATTTACAATATTCATTGATTTTTGCCATTGAAAAACATGTTTTTCATATACCAGAAATGTTTGAAGCTACTGACTGAATGAAAGGAGCTGGCATCTCACTCTCTTTGAATCTTCTTTATCATGCTAGGATTAACAGGAAAAAGCTAAAAATTTCAGAATTGCACCGTGCAATGTGGAGATATTACTGTTTGTGCATTTACAATATTCATTGATTTTTGCCATTGAAAAACATGTTTTTCATATACCAGAAATGTTTGAAGCTACTGACTGAATGAAAGGAGCTGGCATCTCACTCTCTTTGAATCTTCTTTATCATGCTAGGATTAACAGGAAAAAGCAAAAAATTTCAGAATTGCACCTTAAAATGTGGAGATATTACTGTTTGTGCATTTACAATATTCATTAATTTTTGCCATTGAAAAACATGTTTTTCATATACCAGAAATGTTTGAAGCTACTGACTGAATGAAAGGAGCTGGCATCTCACTCTCTTTGAATCTTCTTTATCATGCTAGGATTAGCAGGAAAAAGCAAAAAATTTCAGAATTGCACCTTGCAATGTGGAGATATTACTGTTTGTGCATTTACAATATTCATTGATTTTTGCCATTGAAAAACATGTTTTTCATATACCAGAAATGTTTGAAGCTACTGACTGAATGAAAGGAGCTGGCATCTCACTCTCTTTGAATCTTCTTTATCATGCTAGGATTAACAGGAAAAAGCTAAAAATTTCAGAATTGCACCGTGCAATGTGGAGATATTACTGTTTGTGCATTTACAATATTCATTGATTTTTGCCATTGAAAAACGTTTTTCATATACCAGAAATGTTTGAAGCTACTGACTGAATGAAAGGAGCTGGCATCTCACTCTCTTTGAATCTTCTTTATCATGCTAGGATTAACAGGAAAAAGCAAAAAATTTCAGAATTGCACCTTGCAATGTGGAGATATTACTGTTTGTGCATTTACAATATTCATTGATTTTTGCCATTGAAAAACATGTTTTTCATATACCAGAAATGTTTGAAGCTACTGACTGAATGAAAGGAGCTGGCATCTCACTCTCTTTGAATCTTCTTTATCATGCTAGGATTAACAGGAAAAAGCTAAAAATTTCAGAATTGCACCATGCAATGTGGAGATATTACTGTTTGTGCATTTACAATATTCATTGATTTTTGCCATTGAAAAACATGTTTTTCATATACCAGAAATGTTTGAAGCTACTGACTGAATGAAAGGAGCTGGCATCTCACTCTCTTTGAATCTTCTTTATCATGCTAGGATTAACAGGAAAAAGCAAAAAATTTCAGAATTGCACCTTAAAATGTGGAGATATTACTGTTTGTGCATTTACAATATTCATTAATTTTTGCCATTGAAAAACATGTTTTTCATATACCAGAAATGTTTGAAGCTACTGACTGAATGAAAGAAGCTGGCATCTCACTCTCTTTGAATCTTCTTTATCATGCTAGGATTAGCAGGAAAAAGCAAAAAATTTCAGAATTGCACCTTGCAATGTGGAGATATTACTGTTTGTGCATTTACAATATTCATTGATTTTTGCCATTGAAAAACATGTTTTTCATATACCAGAAATGTTTGAAGCTACTGACTGAATGAAAGGAGCTGGCATCTCACTCTCTTTGAATCTTCTTTATCATGCTAGGATTAGCAGGAAAAAGCAAAAAATTTCAGAATTGCACCTTGCAATGTGGAGATATTACTGTTTGTGCATTTACAACATTCATTGATTTTTGCCATTGAAAAACATGTTTTTCATATAACAGAAATGTTTGAAGCTACTGACTGAATGAAAGGAGCTGGCATCTCACTCTTTGAATCTTCTTTATCATGCTAGGATTAACAGGAAAAAGCTAAAAATTTCAGAATTGCACCTTGCAATGTGGAGATATTACTGTTTGTGCATTTACAATATTCATTGATTTTTGCCATTGAAAAACATGTTTTTCATATACCAGAAATGTTTGAAGCTACTGACTGAATGAAAGGAGCTGGCATCTCACTCTCTTTGAATCTTCTTTATCATGCTAGGATTAGCAGGAAAAAGCAAAAAATTTCAGAATTGCACCTTAAAATGTGGAGATATTACTGTTTGTGCATTTACAATATTCATTGATTTTTGCCATTGAAAAACATGTTTTTCATATACCAGAAATGTTTGAAGCTACTGACTGAATGAAAGGAGCTGGCATCTCACTCTCTTTGAATCTTCTTTATCATGCTAGGATTAGCAGGAAAAAGCAAAAAATTTCAGAATTGCACCTTGCAATGTGGAGATATTACTGTTTGTGCATTTACAATATTCATTGATTTTTGCCATTGAAAAACATGTTTTTCATATACCAGAAATGTTTGAAGCTACTGACTGAATGAAAGGAGCTGGCATCTCACTCTCTTTGAATCTTCTTTATCATGCTAGGATTAACAGGAAAAAGCTAAAAATTTCAGAATTGCACCGTGCAATGTGGAGATATTACTGTTTGTGCATTTACAATATTCATTGATTTTTGCCATTGAAAAACATTTTTCATATACCAGAAATGTTTGAAGCTACTGACTGAATGAAAGGAGCTGGCATCTCACTCTCTTTGAATCTTCTTTATCATGCTAGGATTAACAGGAAAAAGCAAAAAATTTCAGAATTGCACCTTGCAATGTGGAGATATTACTGTTTGTGCATTTACAATATTCATTGATTTTTGCCATTGAAAAACATGTTTTTCATATACCAGAAATGTTTGAAGCTACTGACTGAATGAAAGGAGCTGGCATCTCACTCTCTTTGAATCTTCTTTATCATGCTAGGATTAACAGGAAAAAGCTAAAAATTTCAGAATTGCACCGTGCAATGTGGAGATATTACTGTTTGTGCATTTACAATATTCATTGATTTTTGCCATTGAAAAACATGTTTTTCATATACCAGAAATGTTTGAAGCTACTGACTGAATGAAAGGAGCTGGCATCTCACTCTCTTTGAATATTCATCATGCTAGGATTAGCAGGAAAAAGCAAAAAATTTCAGAATTGCACCTTGCAATGTGGAGATATTATTGTTTGTGCATTTACAATATTCATTGATTTTTGCCATTGAAAAACATGTTTTTCATATACCAGAAATGTTTGAAGCTACTGACTGAATGAAAGGAGCTGGCATCTCACTCTCTTTGAATCTTCTTTATCATGCTAGGATTAACAGGAAAAAGCAAAAAATTTCAGAATTGCACCTTGCAATGTGGAGATATTACTGTTTGTGCATTTACAATATTCATTGATTTTTGCCATTGAAAAACATGTTTTTCATATACCAGAAATGTTTGAAGCTACTGACTGAATGAAAGGAGCTGGCATCTCACTCTCTTTGAATCTTCTTTATCATGCTAGGATTAACAGGAAAAAGCTAAAAATTTCAGAATTTCACCTTGCAATGTGGAGATATTACTGTTTGTGCATTTACAATATTCATTGATTTTTGCCATTGAAAAACATGTTTTTCATATACCAGAAATGTTTGAAGCTACTGACTGAATGAAAGGAGCTGGCATCTCACTCTCTTTGAATCTTCTTTATCATGCTAGGATTAACAGGAAAAAGCAAAAAATTTCAGAATTGCACCGTGCAATGTGGAGATATTACTGTTTGTGCATTTACAATATTCATTGATTTTTGCCATTGAAAAACATGTTTTTCATATACCAGAAATGTTTGAAGCTACTGACTGAATGAAAGGAGCTGGCATCTCACTCTCTTTGAATATTCATCATGCTAGGATTAGCAGGAAAAAGCAAAAAATTTCAGAATTGCACCTTGCAATGTGGAGATATTACTGTTTGTGCATTTACAATATTCATTGATTTTTGCCATTGAAAAACATGTTTTTCATATACCAGAAATGTTTGAAGCTACTGACTGAATGAAAGGAGCTGGCATCTCACTCTCTTTGAATCTTCTTTATCATGCTAGGATTAACAGGAAAAAGCAAAAAATTTCAGAATTGCACCTTGCAATGTGGAGATATTACTGTTTGTGCATTTACAATATTCATTGATTTTTGCCATTGAAAAACATGTTTTTCATATACCAGAAATGTTTGAAGCTACTGACTGAATGAAAGGAGCTGGCATCTCACTCTCTTTGAATCTTCTTTATCATGCTAGGATTAACAGGAAAAAGCTAAAAATTTCAGAATTTCACCTTGCAATGTGGAGATATTACTGTTTGTGCATTTACAATATTCATTGATTTTTGCCATTGAAAAACATGTTTTTCATATACCAGAAATGTTTGAAGCTACTGACTGAATGAAAGGAGCTGGCATCTCACTCTCTTTGAATCTTCTTTATCATGCTAGGATTAACAGGAAAAAGCAAAAAATTTCAGAATTGCACCGTGCAATGTGGAGATATTACTGTTTGTGCATTTACAATATTCATTGATTTTTGCCATTGAAAAACATGTTTTTCATATACCAGAAATGTTTGAAGCTACTGACTGAATGAAAGGAGCTGGCATCTCACTCTCTTTGAATATTCATCATGCTAGGATTAGCAGGAAAAAGCAAAAAATTTCAGAATTGCACCTTGCAATGTGGAGATATTACTGTTTGTGCATTTACAATATTCATTGATTTTTGCCATTGAAAAACATGTTTTTCATATACCAGAAATGTTTGAAGCTACTGACTGAATGAAAGGAGCTGGCATCTCACTCTCTTTGAATCTTCTTTATCATGCTAGGATTAACAGGAAAAAGCAAAAAATTTCAGAATTGCACCTTGCAATGTGGAGATATTACTGTTTGTGCATTTACAATATTCATTGATTTTTGCCATTGAAAAACATGTTTTTCATATACCAGAAATGTTTGAAGCTACTGACTGAATGAAAGGAGCTGGCATCTCACTCTCTTTGAATCTTCTTTATCATGCTAGGATTAACAGGAAAAAGCTAAAAATTTCAGAATTTCACCTTGCAATGTGGAGATATTACTGTTTGTGCATTTACAATATTCATTGATTTTTGCCATTGAAAAACATGTTTTTCATATACCAGAAATGTTTGAAGCTACTGACTGAATGAAAGGAGCTGGCATCTCACTCTCTTTGAATCTTCTTTATCATGCTAGGATTAACAGGAAAAAGCAAAAAATTTCAGAATTGCACCGTGCAATGTGGAGATATTACTGTTTGTGCATTTACAATATTCATTGATTTTTGCCATTGAAAAACATGTTTTTCATATACCAGAAATGTTTGAAGCTACTGACTGAATGAAAGGAGCTGGCATCTCACTCTCTTTGAATCTTCTTTATTATGCTAGGATTAACAGGAAAAAGCAAAAAATTTCAGAATTGCACCTTGCAATGTGGAGATATTACTGTTTGTGCATTTACAATATTCATTGATTTTTGCCATTGAAAAACATGTTTTTCATATACCAGAAATGTTTGAAGCTACTGACTGAATGAAAGGAGCTGGCATCTCACTCTCTTTGAATCTTCTTTATCATGCTAGGATTAACAGGAAAAAGCTAAAAATTTCAGAATTGCACCGTGCAATGTGGAGATATTACTGTTTGTGCATTTACAATATTCATTGATTTTTGCCATTGAAAAACATGTTTTTCATATACCAGAAATGTTTGAAGCTACTGACTGAATGAAAGGAGCTGGCATCTCACTCTCTTTGAATCTTCTTTATCATGCTAGGATTAACAGGAAAAAGCAAAAAATTTCAGAATTGCACCTTAAAATGTGGAGATATTACTGTTTGTGCATTTACAATATTCATTAATTTTTGCCATTGAAAAACATGTTTTTCATATACCAGAAATGTTTGAAGCTACTGACTGAATGAAAGGAGCTGGCATCTCACTCTCTTTGAATCTTCTTTATCATGCTAGGATTAGCAGGAAAAAGCAAAAAATTTCAGAATTGCACCTTGCAATGTGGAGATATTACTGTTTGTGCATTTACAATATTCATTGATTTTTGCCATTGAAAAACATGTTTTTCATATACCAGAAATGTTTGAAGCTACTGACTGAATGAAAGGAGCTGGCATCTCACTCTCTTTGAATCTTCTTTATCATGCTAGGATTAACAGGAAAAAGCTAAAAATTTCAGAATTGCACCGTGCAATGTGGAGATATTACTGTTTGTGCATTTACAATATTCATTGATTTTTGCCATTGAAAAACGTTTTTCATATACCAGAAATGTTTGAAGCTACTGACTGAATGAAAGGAGCTGGCATCTCACTCTCTTTGAATCTTCTTTATCATGCTAGGATTAACAGGAAAAAGCAAAAAATTTCAGAATTGCACCTTGCAATGTGGAGATATTACTGTTTGTGCATTTACAATATTCATTGATTTTTGCCATTGAAAAACATGTTTTTCATATACCAGAAATGTTTGAAGCTACTGACTGAATGAAAGGAGCTGGCATCTCACTCTCTTTGAATCTTCTTTATCATGCTAGGATTAACAGGAAAAAGCTAAAAATTTCAGAATTGCACCGTGCAATGTGGAGATATTACTGTTTGTGCATTTACAATATTCATTGATTTTTGCCATTGAAAAACATGTTTTTCATATACCAGAAATGTTTGAAGCTACTGACTGAATGAAAGGAGCTGGCATCTCACTCTCTTTGAATCTTCTTTATCATGCTAGGATTAACAGGAAAAAGCAAAAAATTTCAGAATTGCACCTTAAAATGTGGAGATATTACTGTTTGTGCATTTACAATATTCATTAATTTTTGCCATTGAAAAACATGTTTTTCATATACCAGAAATGTTTGAAGCTACTGACTGAATGAAAGGAGCTGGCATCTCACTCTCTTTGAATCTTCTTTATCATGCTAGGATTAGCAGGAAAAAGCAAAAAATTTCAGAATTGCACCTTGCAATGTGGAGATATTACTGTTTGTGCATTTACAATATTCATTGATTTTTGCCATTGAAAAACATGTTTTTCATATACCAGAAATGTTTGAAGCTACTGACTGAATGAAAGGAGCTGGCATCTCACTCTCTTTGAATCTTCTTTATCATGCTAGGATTAGCAGGAAAAAGCAAAAAATTTCAGAATTGCACCTTGCAATGTGGAGATATTACTGTTTGTGCATTTACAACATTCATTGATTTTTGCCATTGAAAAACATGTTTTTCATATACCAGAAATGTTTGAAGCTACTGACTGAATGAAAGGAGCTGGCATCTCACTCTCTTTGAATCTTCTTTATCATGCTAGGATTAGCAGGAAAAAGCAAAAAATTTCAGAATTGCACCTTGCAATGTGGAGATATTACTGTTTGTGCATTTACAACATTCATTGATTTTTGCCATTGAAAAACATGTTTTTCATATACCAGAAATGTTTGAAGCTACTGACTGAATGAAAGGAGCTGGCATCTCACTCTTTGAATCTTCTTTATCATGCTAGGATTAACAGGAAAAAGCTAAAAATTTCAGAATTGCACCTTGCAATGTGGAGATATTACTGTTTGTGCATTTACAATATTCATTGATTTTTGCCATTGAAAAACATGTTTTTCATATACCAGAAATGTTTGAAGCTACTGACTGAATGAAAGGAGCTGGCATCTCACTCTCTTTGAATCTTCTTTATCATGCTAGGATTAGCAGGAAAAAGCAAAAAATTTCAGAATTGCACCTTAAAATGTGGAGATATTACTGTTTGTGCATTTACAATATTCATTGATTTTTGCCATTGAAAAACATGTTTTTCATATACCAGAAATGTTTGAAGCTACTGACTGAATGAAAGGAGCTGGCATCTCACTCTCTTTGAATCTTCTTTATCATGCTAGGATTAGCAGGAAAAAGCAAAAAATTTCAGAATTGCACCTTGCAATGTGGAGATATTACTGTTTGTGCATTTACAATATTCATTGATTTTTGCCATTGAAAAACATGTTTTTCATATACCAGAAATGTTTGAAGCTACTGACTGAATGAAAGGAGCTGGCATCTCACTCTCTTTGAATCTTCTTTATCATGCTAGGATTAACAGGAAAAAGCTAAAAATTTCAGAATTGCACCGTGCAATGTGGAGATATTACTGTTTGTGCATTTACAATATTCATTGATTTTTGCCATTGAAAAACATTTTTCATATACCAGAAATGTTTGAAGCTACTGACTGAATGAAAGGAGCTGGCATCTCACTCTCTTTGAATCTTCTTTATCATGCTAGGATTAACAGGAAAAAGCAAAAAATTTCAGAATTGCACCTTGCAATGTGGAGATATTACTGTTTGTGCATTTACAATATTCATTGATTTTTGCCATTGAAAAACATGTTTTTCATATACCAGAAATGTTTGAAGCTACTGACTGAATGAAAGGAGCTGGCATCTCACTCTCTTTGAATCTTCTTTATCATGCTAGGATTAACAGGAAAAAGCTAAAAATTTCAGAATTGCACCGTGCAATGTGGAGATATTACTGTTTGTGCATTTACAATATTCATTGATTTTTGCCATTGAAAAACATGTTTTTCATATACCAGAAATGTTTGAAGCTACTGACTGAATGAAAGGAGCTGGCATCTCACTCTCTTTGAATATTCATCATGCTAGGATTAGCAGGAAAAAGCAAAAAATTTCAGAATTGCACCTTGCAATGTGGAGATATTACTGTTTGTGCATTTACAATATTCATTGATTTTTGCCATTGAAAAACATGTTTTTCATATACCAGAAATGTTTGAAGCTACTGACTGAATGAAAGGAGCTGGCATCTCACTCTCTTTGAATCTTCTTTATCATGCTAGGATTAACAGGAAAAAGCAAAAAATTTCAGAATTGCACCTTGCAATGTGGAGATATTACTGTTTGTGCATTTACAATATTCATTGATTTTTGCCATTGAAAAACATGTTTTTCATATACCAGAAATGTTTGAAGCTACTGACTGAATGAAAGGAGCTGGCATCTCACTCTCTTTGAATCTTCTTTATCATGCTAGGATTAACAGGAAAAAGCTAAAAATTTCAGAATTGCATTGTGCAATGTGGAGATATTACTGTTTGTGCATTTACAATATTCATTGATTTTTGCCATTGAAAAACATGTTTTTCATATACCAGAAATGTTTGAAGCTACTGACTGAATGAAAGGAGCTGGCATCTCACACTCTTTGAATCTTCTTTATCATGCTAGGATTAGCAGGAAAAAGCAAAAAATTTCAGAATTGCACCTTGCAATGTGGAGATATTACTGTTTGTGCATTTACAATATTCATTGATTTTTGCCATTGAAAAACATGTTTTTCATATACCAGAAATGTTTGAAGCTACTGACTGAATGAAAGGAGCTGGCATCTCACTCTCTTTGAATCTTCTTTATCATGCTAGGATTAACAGGAAAAAGCTAAAAATTTCAGAATTGCACCGTGCAATGTGGAGATATTACTGTTTGTGCATTTACAATATTCATTGATTTTTGCCATTGAAAAACATGTTTTTCATATACCAGAAATGTTTGAAGCTACTGACTGAATGAAAGGAGCTGGCATCTCACTCTCTTTGAATCTTCTTTATCATGCTAGGATTAGCAGGAAAAAGCAAAAAATTTCAGAATTGCACCTTGCAATGTGGAGATATTACTGTTTGTGCATTTACAATATTCATTCATTTTTGCCATTGAAAAACATGTTTTTCATATACCAGAAATGTTTGAAGCTACTGACTGAATGAAAGGAGCTGGCATCTCACTCTCTTTGAATATTCATCATGCTAGGATTAGCAGGAAAAAGCAAAAAATTTCAGAATTGCACCTTGCAATGTGGAGATATTACTGTTTGTGCATTTACAATATTCATTGATTTTTGCCATTGAAAAACATGTTTTTCATATACCAGAAATGTTTGAAGCTACTGACTGAATGAAAGGAGCTGGCATCTCACTCTCTTTGAATCTTCTTTATCATGCTAGGATTAACAGGAAAAAGCAAAAAATTTCAGAATTGCACCTTGCAATGTGGAGATATTACTGTTTGTGCATTTACAATATTCATTGATTTTTGCCATTGAAAAACATGTTTTTCATATACCAGAAATGTTTGAAGCTACTGACTGAATGAAAGGAGCTGGCATCTCACTCTCTTTGAATCTTCTTTATCATGCTAGGATTAACAGGAAAAAGCAAAAAATTTCAGAATTGCACCTTGCAATGTGGAGATATTACTGTTTGTGCATTTACAATATTCATTGATTTTTGCCATTGAAAAACATGTTTTTCATATACCAGAAATGTTTGAAGCTACTGACTGAATGAAAGGAGCTGGCATCTCACTCTCTTTGAATCTTCTTTATCATGCTAGGATTAACAGGAAAAAGCTAAAAATTTCAGAATTGCACCGTGCAATGTGGAGATATTACTGTTTGTGCATTTACAATATTCATTGATTTTTGCCATTGAAAAACATGTTTTTCATATACCAGAAATGTTTGAAGCTACTGACTGAATGAAAGGAGCTGGCATCTCACTCTCTTTGAATCTTCTTTATCATGCTAGGATTAACAGGAAAAAGCAAAAAATTTCAGAATTGCACCTTAAAATGTGGAGATATTACTGTTTGTGCATTTACAATATTCATTAATTTTTACCATTGAAAAACATGTTTTTCATATACCAGAACTGTTTGAAGCTACTGACTGAATGAAAGGAGCTGGCATCTCACTCTCTTTGAATCTTCTTTATCATGCTAGGATTAACAGGAAAAAGCAAAAAATTTCAGAATTGCACCTTAAAATGTGGAGATATTACTGTTTGTGCATTTACAATATTCATTAATTTTTGCCATTGAAAAACATGTTTTTCATATACCAGAAATGTTTGAAGCTACTGACTGAATGAAAGGAGCTGGCATCTCACTCTCTTTGAATCTTCTTTATCATGCTAGGATTAGCAGGAAAAAGCAAAAAATTTCAGAATTGCACCTTGCAATGTGGAGATATTACTGTTTGTGCATTTACAATATTCATTGATTTTTGCCATTGAAAAACATGTTTTTCATATACCAGAAATGTTTGAAGCTACTGACTGAATGAAAGGAGCTGGCATCTCACTCTCTTTGAATCTTCTTTATCATGCTAGGATTAACAGGAAAAAGCTAAAAATTTCAGAATTGCACCGTGCAATGTGGAGATATTACTGTTTGTGCATTTACAATATTCATTGATTTTTGCCATTGAAAAACATGTTTTTCATATACCAGAAATGTTTGAAGCTACTGACTGAATGAAAGGAGCTGGCATCTCACTCTCTTTGAATCTTCTTTATCATGCTAGGATTAACAGGAAAAAGCAAAAAATTTCAGAATTGCACCTTAAAATGTGGAGATATTACTGTTTGTGCATTTACAATATTCATTAATTTTTGCCATTGAAAAACATGTTTTTCATATACCAGAAATGTTTGAAGCTACTGACTGAATGAAAGGAGCTGGCATCTCACTCTCTTTGAATCTTCTTTATCATGCTAGGATTAGCAGGAAAAAGCAAAAAATTTCAGAATTGCACCTTGCAATGTGGAGATATTACTGTTTGTGCATTTACAATATTCATTGATTTTTGCCATTGAAAAACATGTTTTTCATATACCAGAAATGTTTGAAGCTACTGACTGAATGAAAGGAGCTGGCATCTCACTCTCTTTGAATCTTCTTTATCATGCTAGGATTAACAGGAAAAAGCTAAAAATTTCAGAATTGCACCGTGCAATGTGGAGATATTACTGTTTGTGCATTTACAATATTCATTGATTTTTGCCATTGAAAAACGTTTTTCATATACCAGAAATGTTTGAAGCTACTGACTGAATGAAAGGAGCTGGCATCTCACTCTCTTTGAATCTTCTTTATCATGCTAGGATTAACAGGAAAAAGCAAAAAATTTCAGAATTGCACCTTGCAATGTGGAGATATTACTGTTTGTGCATTTACAATATTCATTGATTTTTGCCATTGAAAAACATGTTTTTCATATACCAGAAATGTTTGAAGCTACTGACTGAATGAAAGGAGCTGGCATCTCACTCTCTTTGAATCTTCTTTATCATGCTAGGATTAACAGGAAAAAGCTAAAAATTTCAGAATTGCACCGTGCAATGTGGAGATATTACTGTTTGTGCATTTACAATATTCATTGATTTTTGCCATTGAAAAACATGTTTTTCATATACCAGAAATGTTTGAAGCTACTGACTGAATGAAAGGAGCTGGCATCTCACTCTCTTTGAATATTCATCATGCTAGGATTAGCAGGAAAAAGCAAAAAATTTCAGAATTGCACCTTGCAATGTGGAGATATTACTGTTTGTGCATTTACAATATTCATTGATTTTTGCCATTGAAAAACATGTTTTTCATATACCAGAAATGTTTGAAGCTACTGACTGAATGAAAGGAGCTGGCATCTCACTCTCTTTGAATCTTCTTTATCATGCTAGGATTAACAGGAAAAAGCAAAAAATTTCAGAATTGCACCTTGCAATGTGGAGATATTACTGTTTGTGCATTTACAATATTCATTGATTTTTGCCATTGAAAAACATGTTTTTCATATACCAGAAATGTTTGAAGCTACTGACTGAATGAAAGGAGCTGGCATCTCACTCTCTTTGAATCTTCTTTATCATGCTAGGATTAACAGGAAAAAGCTAAAAATTTCAGAATTGCACCGTGCAATGTGGAGATATTACTGTTTGTGCATTTACAATATTCATTGATTTTTGCCATTGAAAAACATGTTTTTCATATACCAGAAATGTTTGAAGCTACTGACTGAATGAAAGGAGCTGGCATCTCACTCTCTTTGAATCTTCTTTATCATGCTAGGATTAACAGGAAAAAGCAAAAAATTTCAGAATTGCACCTTGCAATGTGGAGATATTACTGTTTGTGCATTTACAATATTCATTGATTTTTGCCATTGAAAAACATGTTTTTCATATACCAGAAATGTTTGAAGCTACTGACTGAATGAAAGGAGCTGGCATCTCACTCTCTTTGAATCTTCTTTATCATGCTAGGATTAACAGGAAAAAGCTAAAAATTTCAGAATTGCACCGTGCAATGTGGAGATATTACTGTTTGTGCATTTACAATATTCATTGATTTTTGCCATTGAAAAACATGTTTTTCATATACCAGAAATGTTTGAAGCTACTGACTGAATGAAAGGAGCTGGCATCTCACTCTCTTTGAATCTTCTTTATCATGCTAGGATTAACAGGAAAAAGCAAAAAATTTCAGAATTGCACCTTGCAATGTGGAGATATTACTGTTTGTGCATTTACAATATTCATTGATTTTTGCCATTGAAAAACATGTTTTTCATATACCAGAAATGTTTGAAGCTACTGACTGAATGAAAGGAGCTGGCATCTCACTCTCTTTGAATCTTCTTTATCATGCTAGGATTAACAGGAAAAAGCTAAAAATTTCAGAATTGCACCGTGCAATGTGGAGATATTACTGTTTGTGCATTTACAATATTCATTGATTTTTGCCATTGAAAAACATGTTTTTCATATACCAGAAATGTTTGAAGCTACTGACTGAATGAAAGGAGCTGGCATCTCACTCTCTTTGAATCTTCTTTATCATGCTAGGATTAGCAGGAAAAAGCAAAAAATTTCAGAATTGCACCTTGCAATGTGGAGATATTACTGTTTGTGCATTTACAATATTCATTGATTTTTGCCATTGAAAAACATGTTTTTCATATACCAGAAATGTTTGAAGCTACTGACTGAATGAAAGGAGCTGGCATCTCACTCTCTTTGAATCTTCTTTATCATGCTAGGATTAACAGGAAAAAGCAAAAAATTTCAGAATTGCACCTTGCAATGTGGAGATATTACTGTTTGTGCATTTACAATATTCATTGATTTTTGCCATTGAAAAACGTCCAGAAATGTTTGAAGCTACTGACTGAATGAAAGGAGCTGGCATCTCACTCTCTTTGAATCTTCTTTATCATGCTAGGATTAGCAGGAAAAAGCAAAAAATTTCAGAATTGCACCTTGCAATGTGGAGATATTACTGTTTGTGCATTTACAATATTCATTGATTTTTGCCATTGAAAAACATGTTTTTCATATACCAGAAATGTTTGAAGCTACTGACTGAATGAAAGGAGCTGGCATCTCACTCTCTTTGAATATTCATCATGCTAGGATTAGCAGGAAAAAGCAAAA
>NW_027367987.1:0-53170 GCF_046119375.1 Phyllobates terribilis | reverse complement strand
TTGAATCTTCTTTATCATGCTAGGATTAACAGGAAAAAGCTAAAAATTTCAGAATTGCACCGTGCAATGTGGAGATATTACTGTTTGTGCATTTACAATATTCATTGATTTTGCCATTGAAAAACATGTTTTTCATATACCAGAAATGTTTGAAGCTACTGACTGAATGAAAGGAGCTGGCATCTCACTCTCTTTGAATCTTCTTTATCATGCTAGGATTAACAGGAAAAAGCTAAAAATTTCAGAATTGCACCGTGCAATGTGGAGATATTAACGTTTGTGCATTTACAATATTCATTGATTTTTGCCATTGAAAAACATGTTTTCATATACCAGAAATGTTTGAAGCTACTGACTGAATGAAAGGAGCTGGCATCTCACTCTCTTTGAATCTTCTTTATCATGCTAGGATTAGCAGGAAAAAGCTAAAAATTTCAGAATTGCACCGTGCAATGTGGAGATATTACTGTTTGTGCATTTACAATATTCATTGATTTTTGCCATTGAAAAACGTCCAGAAATGTTTGAAGCTACTGACTGAATGAAAGGAGCTGGCATCTCACTCTCTTTGAATCTTCTTTATCATGCTAGGATTAACAGGAAAAAGCTAAAAATTTCAGAATTGCACCGTGCAATGTGGAGATATTACTGTTTGTGCATTTACAATATTCATTGATTTTTGCCATTGAAAAACATGTTTTTCATATACCAGAAATGTTTGAAGCTACTGACTGAATGAAAGGAGCTGGCATCTCACTCTCTTTGAATCTTCTTTATCATGCTAGGATTAGCAGGAAAAAGCAAAAAATTTCAGAATTGCACCGTGCAATGTGGAGATATTACTGTTTGTGCATTTACAATATTCATTGATTTTTGCCATTGAAAAACGTCCAGAAATGTTTGAAGCTACTGACTGAATGAAAGGAGCTGGCATCTCACTCTCTTTGAATCTTCTTTATCATGCTAGGATTAACAGGAAAAAGCTAAAAATTTCAGAATTGCACAGTGCAATGTGGAGATATTACTGTTTGTGCATTTACAATATTCATTGATTTTTGCCATTGAAAAACATGTTTTTCATATACCAGAAATGTTTGAAGCTACTGACTGAATGAAAGGAGCTGGCATCTCACTCTCTTTGAATCTTCTTTATCATGCTAGGATTAGCAGGAAAAAGCAAAAAATTTCAGAATTGCACCGTGCAATGTGGAGATATTACTGTTTGTGCATTTACAATATTCATTGATTTTTGCCATTGAAAAACGTCCAGAAATGTTTGAAGCTACTGACTGAATGAAAGGAGCTGGCATCTCACTCTCTTTGAATCTTCTTTATCATGCTAGGATTAACAGGAAAAAGCTAAAAATTTCAGAATTGCACCGTGCAATGTGGAGATATTACTGTTTGTGCATTTACAATATTCATTGATTTTTGCCATTGAAAAACATGTTTTTCATATACCAGAAATGTTTGAAGCTACTGACTGAATGAAAGGAGCTGGCATCTCACTCTCTTTGAATCTTCTTTATCATGCTAGGATTAACAGGAAAAAGCTAAAAATTTCAGAATTGCACCGTGCAATGTGGAGATATTACTGTTTGTGCATTTACAATATTCATTGATTTTTGCCATTGAAAAACATGTTTTTCATATACCAGAAATGTTTGAAGCTACTGACTGAATGAAAGGAGCTGGCATCTCACTCTCTTTGAATCTTCTTTATCATGCTAGGATTAACAGGAAAAAGCTAAAAATTTCAGAATTGCACCGTGCAATGTGGAGATATTACTGTTTGTGCATTTACAATATTCATTGATTTTTGCCATTGAAAAACGTCCAGAAATGTTTGAAGCTACTGACTGAATGAAAGGAGCTGGCATCTCACTCTCTTTGAATCTTCTTTATCATGCTAGGATTAACAGGAAAAAGCTAAAAATTTCAGAATTGCACCGTGCAATGTGGAGATATTACTGTTTGTGCATTTACAATATTCATTGATTTTTGCCATTGAAAAACATGTTTTTCATATACCAGAAATGTTTGAAGCTACTGACTGAATGAAAGGAGCTGGCATCTCACTCTCTTTGAATCTTCTTTATCATGCTAGGATTAACAGGAAAAAGCTAAAAATTTCAGAATTGCACCGTGCAATGTGGAGATATTACTGTTTGTGCATTTACAATATTCATTGATTTTTGCCATTGAAAAACATGTTTTTCATATACCAGAAATGTTTGAAGCTACTGACTGAATGAAAGGAGCTGGCATCTCACTCTCTTTGAATCTTCTTTATCATGCTAGGATTAACAGGAAAAAGCTAAAAATTTCAGAATTGCACCGTGCAATGTGGAGATATTACTGTTTGTGCATTTACAATATTCATTGATTTTTGCCATTGAAAAACATGTTTTTCATATACCAGAAATGTTTGAAGCTACTGACTGAATGAAAGGAGCTGGCATCTCACTCTCTTTGAATCTTCTTTATCATGCTAGGATTAACAGGAAAAAGCTAAAAATTTCAGAATTGCACCGTGCAATGTGGAGATATTACTGTTTGTGCATTTACAATATTCATTGATTTTTGCCATTGAAAAACATGTTTTTCATATACCAGAAATGTTTGAAGCTACTGACTGAATGAAAGGAGCTGGCATCTCACTCTCTTTGAATCTTCTTTATCATGCTAGGATTAGCAGGAAAAAGCTAAAAATTTCAGAATTGCACCGTGCAATGTGGAGATATTACTGTTTGTGCATTTACAATATTCATTGATTTTTGCCATTGAAAAACGTCCAGAAATGTTTGAAGCTACTGACTGAATGAAAGGAGCTGGCATCTCACTCTCTTTGAATCTTCTTTATCATGCTAGGATTAACAGGAAAAAGCTAAAAATTTCAGAATTGCACCGTGCAATGTGGAGATATTACTGTTTGTGCATTTACAATATTCATTGATTTTTGCCATTGAAAAACATGTTTTTCATATACCAGAAATGTTTGAAGCTACTGACTGAATGAAAGGAGCTGGCATCTCACTCTCTTTGAATCTTCTTTATCATGCTAGGATTAGCAGGAAAAAGCAAAAAATTTCAGAATTGCACCGTGCAATGTGGAGATATTACTGTTTGTGCATTTACAATATTCATTGATTTTTGCCATTGAAAAACGTCCAGAAATGTTTGAAGCTACTGACTGAATGAAAGGAGCTGGCATCTCACTCTCTTTGAATCTTCTTTATCATGCTAGGATTAACAGGAAAAAGCTAAAAATTTCAGAATTGCACCGTGCAATGTGGAGATATTACTGTTTGTGCATTTACAATATTCATTGATTTTTGCCATTGAAAAACATGTTTTTCATATACCAGAAATGTTTGAAGCTACTGACTGAATGAAAGGAGCTGGCATCTCACTCTCTTTGAATCTTCTTTATCATGCTAGGATTAACAGGAAAAAGCTAAAAATTTCAGAATTGCACCGTGCAATGTGGAGATATTACTGTTTGTGCATTTACAATATTCATTGATTTTTGCCATTGAAAAACATGTTTTTCATATACCAGAAATGTTTGAAGCTACTGACTGAATGAAAGGAGCTGGCATCTCACTCTCTTTGAATCTTCTTTATCATGCTAGGATTAACAGGAAAAAGCTAAAAATTTCAGAATTGCACCGTGCAATGTGGAGATATTACTGTTTGTGCATTTACAATATTCATTGATTTTTGCCATTGAAAAACGTCCAGAAATGTTTGAAGCTACTGACTGAATGAAAGGAGCTGGCATCTCACTCTCTTTGAATCTTCTTTATCATGCTAGGATTAACAGGAAAAAGCTAAAAATTTCAGAATTGCACCGTGCAATGTGGAGATATTACTGTTTGTGCATTTACAATATTCATTGATTTTTGCCATTGAAAAACATGTTTTTCATATACCAGAAATGTTTGAAGCTACTGACTGAATGAAAGGAGCTGGCATCTCACTCTCTTTGAATCTTCTTTATCATGCTAGGATTAACAGGAAAAAGCTAAAAATTTCAGAATTGCACCGTGCAATGTGGAGATATTACTGTTTGTGCATTTACAATATTCATTGATTTTTGCCATTGAAAAACATGTTTTTCATATACCAGAAATGTTTGAAGCTACTGACTGAATGAAAGGAGCTGGCATCTCACTCTCTTTGAATCTTCTTTATCATGCTAGGATTAGCAGGAAAAAGCTAAAAATTTCAGAATTGCACCGTGCAATGTGGAGATATTACTGTTTGTGCATTTACAATATTCATTGATTTTTGCCATTGAAAAACATGTTTTTCATATACCAGAAATGTTTGAAGCTACTGACTGAATGAAAGGAGCTGGCATCTCACTCTCTTTGAATCTTCTTTATCATGCTAGGATTAACAGGAAAAAGCTAAAAATTTCAGAATTGCACCGTGCAATGTGGAGATATTACTGTTTGTGCATTTACAATATTCATTGATTTTTGCCATTGAAAAACATGTTTTTCATATACCAGAAATGTTTGAAGCTACTGACTGAATGAAAGGAGCTGGCATCTCACTCTCTTTGAATCTTCTTTATCATGCTAGGATTAGCAGGAAAAAGCTAAAAATTTCAGAATTGCACCGTGCAATGTGGAGATATTACTGTTTGTGCATTTACAATATTCATTGATTTTTGCCATTGAAAAACGTCCAGAAATGTTTGAAGCTACTGACTGAATGAAAGGAGCTGGCATCTCACTCTCTTTGAATCTTCTTTATCATGCTAGGATTAACAGGAAAAAGCTAAAAATTTCAGAATTGCACCGTGCAATGTGGAGATATTACTGTTTGTGCATTTACAATATTCATTGATTTTTGCCATTGAAAAACATGTTTTTCATATACCAGAAATGTTTGAAGCTACTGACTGAATGAAAGGAGCTGGCATCTCACTCTCTTTGAATCTTCTTTATCATGCTAGGATTAGCAGGAAAAAGCAAAAAATTTCAGAATTGCACCGTGCAATGTGGAGATATTACTGTTTGTGCATTTACAATATTCATTGATTTTTGCCATTGAAAAACGTCCAGAAATGTTTGAAGCTACTGACTGAATGAAAGGAGCTGGCATCTCACTCTCTTTGAATCTTCTTTATCATGCTAGGATTAACAGGAAAAAGCTAAAAATTTCAGAATTGCACCGTGCAATGTGGAGATATTACTGTTTGTGCATTTACAATATTCATTGATTTTTGCCATTGAAAAACATGTTTTTCATATACCAGAAATGTTTGAAGCTACTGACTGAATGAAAGGAGCTGGCATCTCACTCTCTTTGAATCTTCTTTATCATGCTAGGATTAACAGGAAAAAGCTAAAAATTTCAGAATTGCACCGTGCAATGTGGAGATATTACTGTTTGTGCATTTACAATATTCATTGATTTTTGCCATTGAAAAACATGTTTTTCATATACCAGAAATGTTTGAAGCTACTGACTGAATGAAAGGAGCTGGCATCTCACTCTCTTTGAATCTTCTTTATCATGCTAGGATTAGCAGGAAAAAGCTAAAAATTTCAGAATTGCACCGTGCAATGTGGAGATATTACTGTTTGTGCATTTACAATATTCATTGATTTTTGCCATTGAAAAACGTCCAGAAATGTTTGAAGCTACTGACTGAATGAAAGGAGCTGGCATCTCACTCTCTTTGAATCTTCTTTATCATGCTAGGATTAACAGGAAAAAGCTAAAAATTTCAGAATTGCACCGTGCAATGTGGAGATATTACTGTTTGTGCATTTACAATATTCATTGATTTTTGCCATTGAAAAACATGTTTTTCATATACCAGAAATGTTTGAAGCTACTGACTGAATGAAAGGAGCTGGCATCTCACTCTCTTTGAATCTTCTTTATCATGCTAGGATTAGCAGGAAAAAGCAAAAAATTTCAGAATTGCACCGTGCAATGTGGAGATATTACTGTTTGTGCATTTACAATATTCATTGATTTTTGCCATTGAAAAACGTCCAGAAATGTTTGAAGCTACTGACTGAATGAAAGGAGCTGGCATCTCACTCTCTTTGAATCTTCTTTATCATGCTAGGATTAACAGGAAAAAGCTAAAAATTTCAGAATTGCACAGTGCAATGTGGAGATATTACTGTTTGTGCATTTACAATATTCATTGATTTTTGCCATTGAAAAACATGTTTTTCATATACCAGAAATGTTTGAAGCTACTGACTGAATGAAAGGAGCTGGCATCTCACTCTCTTTGAATCTTCTTTATCATGCTAGGATTAGCAGGAAAAAGCAAAAAATTTCAGAATTGCACCGTGCAATGTGGAGATATTACTGTTTGTGCATTTACAATATTCATTGATTTTTGCCATTGAAAAACGTCCAGAAATGTTTGAAGCTACTGACTGAATGAAAGGAGCTGGCATCTCACTCTCTTTGAATCTTCTTTATCATGCTAGGATTAACAGGAAAAAGCTAAAAATTTCAGAATTGCACCGTGCATTGTGGAGATATTACTGTTTGTGCATTTACAATATTCATTGATTTTTGCCATTGAAAAACATGTTTTTCATATACCAGAAATGTTTGAAGCTACTGACTGAATGAAAGGAGCTGGCATCTCACTCTCTTTGAATCTTCTTTATCATGCTAGGATTAACAGGAAAAAGCTAAAAATTTCAGAATTGCACCGTGCAATGTGGAGATATTACTGTTTGTGCATTTACAATATTCATTGATTTTTGCCATTGAAAAACATGTTTTTCATATACCAGAAATGTTTGAAGCTACTGACTGAATGAAAGGAGCTGGCATCTCACTCTCTTTGAATCTTCTTTATCATGCTAGGATTAACAGGAAAAAGCTAAAAATTTCAGAATTGCACCGTGCAATGTGGAGATATTACTGTTTGTGCATTTACAATATTCATTGATTTTTGCCATTGAAAAACATGTTTTTCATATACCAGAAATGTTTGAAGCTACTGACTGAATGAAAGGAGCTGGCATCTCACTCTCTTTGAATCTTCTTTATCATGCTAGGATTAGCAGGAAAAAGCTAAAAATTTCAGAATTGCACCGTGCAATGTGGAGATATTACTGTTTGTGCATTTACAATATTCATTGATTTTTGCCATTGAAAAACGTCCAGAAATGTTTGAAGCTACTGACTGAATGAAAGGAGCTGGCATCTCACTCTCTTTGAATCTTCTTTATCATGCTAGGATTAACAGGAAAAAGCTAAAAATTTCAGAATTGCACCGTGCAATGTGGAGATATTACTGTTTGTGCATTTACAATATTCATTGATTTTTGCCATTGAAAAACGTCCAGAAATGTTTGAAGCTACTGACTGAATGAAAGGAGCTGGCATCTCACTCTCTTTGAATCTTCTTTATCATGCTAGGATTAACAGGAAAAAGCTAAAAATTTCAGAATTGCACCGTGCAATGTGGAGATATTACTGTTTGTGCATTTACAATATTCATTGATTTTTGCCATTGAAAAACATGTTTTTCATATACCAGAAATGTTTGAAGCTACTGACTGAATGAAAGGAGCTGGCATCTCACTCTCTTTGAATCTTCTTTATCATGCTAGGATTAACAGGAAAAAGCTAAAAATTTCAGAATTGCACCGTGCAATGTGGAGATATTACTGTTTGTGCATTTACAATATTCATTGATTTTTGCCATTGAAAAACATGTTTTTCATATACCAGAAATGTTTGAAGCTACTGACTGAATGAAAGGAGCTGGCATCTCACTCTCTTTGAATCTTCTTTATCATGCTAGGATTAACAGGAAAAAGCTAAAAATTTCAGAATTGCACCGTGCAATGTGGAGATATTACTGTTTGTGCATTTACAATATTCATTGATTTTTGCCATTGAAAAACATGTTTTTCATATACCAGAAATGTTTGAAGCTACTGACTGAATGAAAGGAGCTGGCATCTCACTCTCTTTGAATCTTCTTTATCATGCTAGGATTAACAGGAAAAAGCTAAAAATTTCAGAATTGCACCGTGCAATGTGGAGATATTACTGTTTGTGCATTTACAATATTCATTGATTTTTGCCATTGAAAAACATGTTTTTCATATACCAGAAATGTTTGAAGCTACTGACTGAATGAAAGGAGCTGGCATCTCACTCTCTTTGAATCTTCTTTATCATGCTAGGATTAGCAGGAAAAAGCTAAAAATTTCAGAATTGCACCGTGCAATGTGGAGATATTACTGTTTGTGCATTTACAATATTCATTGATTTTTGCCATTGAAAAACGTCCAGAAATGTTTGAAGCTACTGACTGAATGAAAGGAGCTGGCATCTCACTCTCTTTGAATCTTCTTTATCATGCTAGGATTAACAGGAAAAAGCTAAAAATTTCAGAATTGCACCGTGCAATGTGGAGATATTACTGTTTGTGCATTTACAATATTCATTGATTTTTGCCATTGAAAAACATGTTTTTCATATACCAGAAATGTTTGAAGCTACTGACTGAATGAAAGGAGCTGGCATCTCACTCTCTTTGAATCTTCTTTATCATGCTAGGATTAGCAGGAAAAAGCAAAAAATTTCAGAATTGCACCGTGCAATGTGGAGATATTACTGTTTGTGCATTTACAATATTCATTGATTTTTGCCATTGAAAAACGTCCAGAAATGTTTGAAGCTACTGACTGAATGAAAGGAGCTGGCATCTCACTCTCTTTGAATCTTCTTTATCATGCTAGGATTAACAGGAAAAAGCTAAAAATTTCAGAATTGCACCGTGCAATGTGGAGATATTACTGTTTGTGCATTTACAATATTCATTGATTTTTGCCATTGAAAAACGTTTTTCATATACCAGAAATGTTTGAAGCTACTGACTGAATGAAAGGAGCTGGCATCTCACTCTCTTTGAATCTTCTTTATCATGCTAGGATTAACAGGAAAAAGCTAAAAATTTCAGAATTGCACCGTGCAATGTGGAGATATTACTGTTTGTGCATTTACAATATTCATTGATTTTTGCCATTGAAAAACATGTTTTTCATATACCAGAAATGTTTGAAGCTACTGACTGAATGAAAGGAGCTGGCATCTCACTCTCTTTGTTTTACCATATTTTTTTTATTTTTAATAAACAGTTTAACAGGGGAATAACAATCGTAGCATAAAGTAGTGAAATAAGAATATTCGTGGGAAGGGGTAATTCCGAGGAAGGGGAAGGGAAAGGGAACAAACGGAAATGGAATAATCAGGGAAGGTGGGAGAAATTTGTTCGTCAAATAATAAACACGATAATAGATAACTTGAACAATTAAACACACACCACTATCATATTAGCAAAATTAAACATATTAATAAGCTAAACATGTAACACCTATTAAGATATTCCAGCATTATGAGATGATTGAGGGAACTTAATGGACCAAATATCCCACTTCTTAGAAAATTTAAGTAAATTATTGTTAATAAGGGCAAATCTGAGTTCAAATATTCTATGGAGATTCATCTTATCAACTAAGTCCTCCAAAGTGGGGACATGTGACTTTCTCCAATAAAAAGCCAATGTATTCTTACAAACTGAGAATAAATGAATCACCAAAGATCTTTCAAACGACTTGTATGATTCAAGATCCAAGGATAGTAAAGCCCTTTGAGGGGTCAATATTAGTGGTCTGCCCAAGAGATCATCTACCAAAGAAGAGATCTGAGCCCATAGATTGCGGATTTTAGGGCAGCTCCAAAAGAGATGTAACAGATCTCCCCTGAGGCCACACTCCCTCCAACAGAGGGGAGAGTTGCTGGGCTTTATATAGTGGAGCCTGATTGGAGTGTAGTACCATCTGGTTAAAATTTTGAAGTAGGCCTCTTGTAAGGGCATAGATATATTAGAGGCTTGTGAGAAAAGAAGAGCATTCTCCCATTGGTCGGATTGGAAATTGAGTTTTAGGTCCTTTTCCCATTGAATCATGTAAAGATGTTTTTGGAAAGAGAGGTCATTATTGAAGCTGTTATATAGGTGTCTCAGGCTCCAAAAAATCTTATGGGATGTGTTACTTAACAGGTTCACCGAGATTTCGGAAACGATAAATTTGCTAGAAATGAATTCCAGAATAATACTCTTTAAATGAGAGTATAAAAAGAAATCAGAAAAAGGCAAATTGAATCTTTTCTTAAGAATTTGGAAAGGGATAAAGACAGAAGCTTCATACAAGTCTCCAATTTTCCTTAACCCTTTAATGTCCCATTGATCTGGAATGGAAGAGTTATACAGATCAGCAACAAAACCAATTGGAAATTTTTTGACAAGGGAAAGCTTATCCATATCAGAATCTCTTAAAGGATTCTTTTTCTTTTTTTTGGTGATTTTTTTCCAGGCGTCAATGATCGCCTGGAAAATAGGGTGGGAAGAATCATGAGTACACTGTCTAAAGAGATGCCTGAGTAACAATTCACGAGGAGAAGAACCGTTATTTAAGAAGGTCTCCAGAATCATCCAAGCTGGGGGGCTGTCAGAATTAAACCAGTAACTGCTCTGTTTGATAAGGTTTGCCAGATAGTAAGCGGAAATATTAGGATGGCTCAGACCTCCGTTACTTTTATTCTTGTACAATATATCAGCAGATATCCTCGCACGTTTATTATCCCAGACATAAGAATTAATCTGATTTTGAATTTTTTGAATAAAGATATGGGAAATAGATAAAGGTAGGTTGCGGAAAAAATACAAAATTTTGGGAAGAACAAACATCTTGATAGAGAGGACTCTACCCCACCACGACAAATCTCTTTTCATAAAATCCATCAAATCTCCCCGGACGATGTCATCAATCCGAACCAGATTGTCAGAGATTGTTGAATTAATAGATTTACCAATACTGATCCCCAAATAAGTCAGATTGCGTTTAGCCAGACCAAAGGAAAATCTTGAGTGTAAAACCTCTCTCGTCTGACGGTCCAGATTAATATTCAAAAGTTTAGACTTCTCATTGTTAATTTTAAAATAAGAAATCTGAGAGAATAGTTCTAGAACCTTTGAAACCTCCGCAACCGAATTTACTGGGTCCAGCAAGGAAAGCATAACATCATCTGCAAAGAGGCCAATTTTAAATTCTCGAGATGGGGTAGAAATCCCCCTAATGTCAGTGTTTTCTCTAATCCTCTGTGCCAAAGGCTCCATAGCCAGGACAAAGAGAAGGGGGGAAAGTGGGCAACCCTGTCTAGTACCATTTGTGATAGGGATTGGATTTGAGAGATAATTGTTAACATAAATTTTTGCTTGGGGGTTAGAATAGAGGGCCATAATTGAAGAGAGAAATTTGTTATCAAAACCGAATTTAATAAGGGTGAGTTTAAGGTATAGCCAATTTAACCTGTCGAAAGCTTTTTCAGCGTCTAAAGCAAGCAATGAAGTTGGGAGTTTCGCCGTATTTATCACCTTAATAATATTCAGAAGTCTTCTAGAGCCATCAGTTGCTTGCCTCCCACCAACGAAGCCAATCTGATCATCGTTGATGAGAGATGGGAGAATAGTCGATAAACGATTGGCCAGAATTTTCGAATATATCTTAATATCAGTGTTAATTAGCGAAATGGGCCTATAATTTTTAACATTATCTCTCTCATCCTTAGACTTGGGTATTAGAGTAATGGTGGCTTCCAGCATTTCTGAGGGGAAGGAGCTTATTGAGGAAGCATGATTGAAAATTTTCGTGAGAGGGGAAGAAAGTAGGTCACAAAAAGTTTTATAATACTCATTAATGAACCCATCTGGACCCGGAGCCCTGAAATCTTTAAGTTGCTTTATTGTGTTAATAATTTCAAGGTTAGAAAAAGGCTTATTCAATGACTCGTGATCCAGAGGGCTCAATTTCGGTAGGTTAATGGAGGATAAAAATTTGTTGATTGCATCTGGGTGAGGATGGGAAATTAGAGGATCAGTTTTGATGTTATAGAGTTTTTTGTAAAAATTTGCAAACTGGTTCACTATATCTTTAGGGTGGCAAAACGTTATTCCACTATTGTTTTTTATTTTATCTATTCTATTAATTGCTCTTTTACATTTGACTAGGCGGGCCATAAAGCGGGTAGGTTTATTTAGGGCCGCATAGTAATTAAATTTTGATTTCCGAATAATTGCATCATAGGAGGAAGAAATTTCTGATTTTAGCTCTACTCTTAAATTTGAGAGTTCTTTTTGAATTATTGGGGAAGGGGAAGGAAGATTAATTTGCTCTAATTCTTTTTCCCTAATCAGTTTTTGAAGAGAATTAATTTTTGATCTTTTTTCTTTTTTTTCAAATGAGGATATCTGCATTAATACACCACGAAGGACGGCCTTGTGAGCGCACCAGCTGGAGAAGGGATTAGATAAATCTGGGGTATCATTCTCCCTAAAATAATCAGAAATAGCTTTTTCAATAATTTTTTTGTTTTTGGGGTTATGAATAAGTGAAGATCTACATTTCCAAAGAAATCCATTTTTAATAAGAGGACCAATATGAATTTCACATGACGTAGGGGCATGATCTGATAGAGACCTAAGACCTATAGATACGTTAGAGAATTTGGGTAAAGAAAAAACGTCAGTTATTATTAAGTCTATTCTAGAGGCCGTTTGGTGCGCATCCGAAAAATGGGAGAATTCTTTGGAGGTAGTTTGCAGACATCTAAATGTATCAAATAGTTCGTTTTTATAAAGCCAGTTATTTAGCGTCGGGTATAAATGACGGCTGGGGGAGGAAGAGTCCATATGCCCGTCCGGGACCATGTTGAAGTCTCCCAAAAAAATCAATTCGCCTCTCCTAACCTCTTCAACCTTTCTAAAAACCTTATTCAAAAAGGGTATTTGCTTTTTATTTGGGGCGTATAGGTTAACAACAGTGCACTCATGATTATTCAGTTTACAGAGCAATATATGGAACCTTCCATTGACATCTCTATGCTGATCTAAAAACTCAAATGGGACAGAATCTCTGATCACTGTAGCTACACCGGCTTTTTTCCGGTCGCTAGTGGATTCAAATATATGAGGGTAGCGTTTGTGGGTAAAGGTAGGGTGTTTTCCCTCGGCAAACCTTGTCTCCTGAAGACACGCAACATCAGCACCAAGATGACCCAATTCCTTCCAAAGGGAGAATCTCTTATTGGGACTGTTTAGGCCTCTTACATTATAGGTGATGATCTTGATAGGCATAGGTAAGTTAATAATCAAAGTAAATCACAAGGAGAGGGGTCAGTTGGTCCAACAAATTCCCAAAAAATAAAAATCAACCGACAATCAAAGCTGGAATACAATATCTCTAATATTAATTCAAAGATAGTAATAACAATAACCAAGTATTCAAAGAAAAAGAAAAAACGAATCAAAAAATCTCCTGAGGGAACCTTCACCGAAAAGGTTCTCCCTCAGATTGGGGGGAAAAAAAAATGTGGACAAACCATGAAGGCTAAATGTAAAGAAGACTGATAAATTTATTATAGCATGTTAGGTGAGGTGGTAAAATGAGTTTATTTTTAAAGGGGACTCCCGAGGGAGTAATGTTTATCATTTCAGCGGTGGGGTGCCTTTGTAACTTTGTAGGGAATGTCTTTTATAAAGTCAAAAAATTTAGGGCCTTCATCAGGGTCTGTAAGAGTGAATGTTTTCCGGTTAAAGAAAATCAGCAACTTTACTGGAAAGCCCCACCTATACGGGATATTCATATCCCTCAGTCTGTCTGTGGTCAGTTTGTATGACCTTCTTGTATCCATGGTTTCTTTGGAAAAATCTGAGAAGATTTTTAAGTGCGAAAAAGGCTCTGGAAAAGTCCTGTTTTCCCTAATATAATTCAAGATTTTCTCTTTGGTCGAGAAAAAATGTAACCTAACTATTACATCCCTAGGAAGATCCGAGGAGATGGAGGTCGGACGAAATAGGCGATGGGCCCTATCGATAATAAGATCCTGCTCAGAGAGGGATGGGATTGTCTTGTGAAATAAGTCTTTGACAAAAGCCAAGACATCTGAGGGAGAAACATCCTCAGATATGCCTCTAATTTTCAAATTATTTCTCCTACTCCTATCCTCCAAATCCGCAACTTTTAATCTGAGTCTTTTAAGCTCAGATTTAATTTCTAGATTATCAGAAGAGACAGACTCTACCCTTCCCTCCACCGTTTCAAGTCTTTTAGTGTTTTCCTCCAATTTAAGACCAAAAGCTTCCAAAGTAGATTTCATGGTGTCTACCTGTTTCTCGAAGCCCAGTTTCATATTTCTGTCAATTGTCTTTAAAAGATTGTCCAGATATGAACCAAGGTCGGTATTTCCCAACTCTTGTGAAATGGGCATTTTGACCGGGACACTAAGCGTAGGGTCTGGGGACGAAGGGGAAAAGTCCTTTTTAGCACGTCTCTTATCTGGACTAGGATTAGGAGACGTGTCCGAGGATTCCTCCTCCGAACTCGTAGCCAATGAAGAATACTTGTTGCTCCAGGCTCCTGGGTCCCTTCTCTTTGATGAGATGGAAATATCCATCTCTTCCACTTTTTTTCCTTTAACTACGGTAGAAGGGGCAGGTTTAGCATCAGGAATTCTCTGTGGTTTTGGAGATAATAGACTTTTAGAAGATTCTTTGGTGGGAGAGCTTATTTTAGAACTCTGTCTGTCTTCCGGATTTCTATGAGGTGATCTGGACTTAAGTGGACTGACAGTATTGACAGCATCTTCTGATGGGTTTGAAAATGAAAAGCGTTGGGAGGACTTCGCTCTAACCGCACTAGTTTTAAGGGGAGCTTCCAAAGACTTTTGGGTATTTTTTTTATTAGCCGCCATTATAAAATATCAGACCTATGGGTATATATATATAGAAAAACACTAAAATGACACTAAAAATAGTTGAAAGGTGGACAAAAAACTTTAGGGTTGCAAAATGACTGGGAACAATGGCTAGAAGAAATTTGCGTTAAACAAATATCAATCCAACAAAAGACAATCAATACCCTTAAAAACTGCAAAATTATGTACCCCCTAAAATGCAATCCTTAAAATATGAATTACAATCTGAAATTGACCTGAGGGATAAAAATAAAAGGCACATATAGTTCTTAACATGAAACTAATTATTATGGAGGCTTGCAAATCTGTAGAGTTCCATGGGCACCAACTGTTATATATATATCAAGTAGCGTAGTCACAGGGTATATATATGAGGGCAGAGACAGATCCTCCTATCCCCCCCCTCCCCTCAGAGTCAAGTCTCGCAGTCAAAATGATATTACACCGTTTGGAGTTTAATAAACCTCCGTATCAGTATTAATATAGAATCAGCACCATGGACAGCAGTTCAGATCGGCGCTGCAGCAGGAGGCAGGAGAAATTGACTGGTATAAGTTCAGCACCATGGACAGCAGTACAGACTAATATAAGTTCAGCACCATGGACAGCAGTTCAAATCAGCACCATGGACAGCAGTGCAGAGTAACGCCGCAACAGAAGGCAGGAGAATCTGAATAATGTAAGATCAGCACCTTGGACAGCAGAGCAGAGCAATGATACAGATAGGAGCGGGAGTTTTAAATGTGCCAGTGGAAATTCAGTACTATGGACACGGAGCACAGCTGTCATAGAAGTCTGTAGGGCTCAAATATCGGCAGCATACAAGATTTAGCAATGTTGCAGCAGGTAGGGGAATCAACCCACAGGGGTCTGCGGAGCCAGGCACCAGAGTCACAGATTCAGCAGAGTCAGCAGCAGAGCGGCACAGCGGGGAGGAATGAGGCGGACTGTAAGTACCGGTGGCTCCTGTCAGTTTAGGATCAGGGACATCAGAGACATCAGAGCGGCCCCCCCAGCAGCAGGAGAGGAAAACCGCCGCCGCTATAATAGACCCGGGGTTATAGGAATGTGGGCTGTGAACACCGGCGGTGTCCGTCAAACAAGGAGGGGGTGGAGCAGAGCGGGTCCTTTGCAGCGGAGGGGCACCGTCACTCTAGGAACAGCCCCAGGAAACAGGTAACAGCCGCACAGGAAGTAAGGAGCCCGGCCGCAGGAACCATCGGTGGCAGACAGCTGAAGGGAGAAGGGGACAGATCGGCGCCGCTGCAGGAGGGAGAGACACCGCTACGACCGGAGCAGCCCCGGGATTTTAAAGGACGGGTCCCCAGAAGTTAGGTAAGAGCCCGGGCGTCAGCCTGGGTTTAGCTCACCTTACTTTGAAGTATGCAGTCCCGCTCCGGCTCCCGGTCTCCGCGTCGTTCAGGCTTGGGGTCCCGGTCCTCAGCTAGATTTAGGGGTCTTGTCCCGTAGAGGCAGGAGGTTTGGTCCGGAGGAGCAGTGCCACTTCTCCAAGGTGCGGGGTCCTGTAGGTCCGGTCCGATGTTCCGTAGAGCTACTTCAGCTGGGAGCAGGGACGGGTTGCCTGGCGGCCGCCGGCGTCTCCAGCCAGGGAGAGTCCTGTGGCTTGAAAGAAGGGGTCAATCTTCAGGGGACAGAGTCCTATTGGTTCACCTAAGTCCCCGGTCTCAGTGTCCACTCTTTAGGTTGCAGGACCGTGGAGGGGGACAAATTATCACGCGGTCTCCGTCACCACAGCAGCGGGACCGCGCGGCCTTTTTAGATGATATCTACAGATCCGCTCCTCCGTGTAGCCGCGTCAGCTGTGAGCAGGGCCGGGTCTTCGGGCTGCTGCCGGCGTCCTGAAGCAGGAAGGTCCCGTAGCTTGGTGTCCGTGTGCTGGACTTCTCAGGGCTCCGGTCTCACAATCTTCTTACTTGATTGTAGATCTGGAAGGTCCCCGGGGTCCGCGATCCTCCACAGAAAGTGCCGGCCGGTGTTTTTAACTTCCGGAGTCCTGTCACTGGTCGCAGCTAGTAGCAGGGTGGTACAGCGCCGGGCGGTGGTATCTCTGTAGGAGTCTTACCCCCGGTCGCAGCTGGAAGTGGGGTGGATAGTAGGCAGGGACAGCTTGCAGGCTGGTGGTCCAGTACAGTGGGGCCGTTTTCAGGGCTACAGGGTCCCGTGGGTCTAGTTAGGACTCGGTCCTTGTTACTTCCCAGCACAGGCTGTAAAAGCTGAAGTATATAATCGGCTCGTCCCGCAGCCACCGGCCTCCCACAACAGCAGAGCAGGCTTTAAGGGCTCCCTGCCACCTTCCTCAAAATATGAATCCTTTGCAAATTGTCCGATAGCACCCGATAAACAGTGTTCCTAGGTCCAGAGGAAGGGAGTAGGGAGGGTCCCCTTGCAGAGACACACAGACCTGCAAGCCTGCAGGTCTATGTCACAATACCCACGACTGGCATGAAATCAAGGGCGCACCTCACTGCTTCCAAACGAAATATCTCCCAGAATAACGGGTCAGGGAGAGTCTTTTCAGTATCCAGATGATCCTTAAGCTTTAGGGAGTTAATCCATGTAAGAATTGATCAAGTAAATCTTCTTAAGTAGCTTTTATCGTCGCTTTGTAGTTTTAGCCCTCAGGGAGCTCAGGATCAAGCTGCCATCTCGTCCTGTGCTCAGGCCACTCCCCCCCATCTCACTCTCTTTGAATCTTCTTTATCATGCTAGGATTAACAGGAAAAAGCTAAAAATTTCAGAATTGCACCGTGCAATGTGGAGATATTACTGTTTGTGCATTTACAATATTCATTGATTTTTGCCATTGAAAAACGTCCAGAAATGTTTGAAGCTACTGACTGAATGAAAGGAGCTGGCATCTCACTCTCTTTGAATCTTCTTTATCATGCTAGGATTAACAGGAAAAAGCTAAAAATTTCAGAATTGCACCGTGCAATGTGGAGATATTACTGTTTGTGCATTTACAATATTCATTGATTTTTGCCATTGAAAAACATGTTTTTCATATACCAGAAATGTTTGAAGCTACTGACTGAATGAAAGGAGCTGGCATCTCACTCTCTTTGAATCTTCTTTATCATGCTAGGATTAACAGGAAAAAGCTAAAAATTTCAGAATTGCACCGTGCAATGTGGAGATATTACTGTTTGTGCATTTACAATATTCATTGATTTTTGCCATTGAAAAACATGTTTTTCATATACCAGAAATGTTTGAAGCTACTGACTGAATGAAAGGAGCTGGCATCTCACTCTCTTTGAATCTTCTTTATCATGCTAGGATTAGCAGGAAAAAGCTAAAAATTTCAGAATTGCACCGTGCAATGTGGAGATATTACTGTTTGTGCATTTACAATATTCATTGATTTTTGCCATTGAAAAACGTTTTTCATATACCAGAAATGTTTGAAGCTACTGACTGAATGAAAGGAGCTGGCATCTCACTCTCTTTGAATCTTCTTTATCATGCTAGGATTAACAGGAAAAAGCTAAAAATTTCAGAATTGCACCGTGCAATGTGGAGATATTACTGTTTGTGCATTTACAATATTCATTGATTTTTGCCATTGAAAAACATGTTTTTCATATACCAGAAATGTTTGAAGCTACTGACTGAATGAAAGGAGCTGGCATCTCACTCTCTTTGAATCTTCTTTATCATGCTAGGATTAGCAGGAAAAAGCTAAAAATTTCAGAATTGCACCGTGCAATGTGGAGATATTACTGTTTGTGCATTTACAATATTCATTGATTTTTGCCATTGAAAAACGTCCAGAAATGTTTGAAGCTACTGACTGAATGAAAGGAGCTGGCATCTCACTCTCTTTGAATCTTCTTTATCATGCTAGGATTAACAGGAAAAAGCTAAAAATTTCAGAATTGCACCGTGCAATGTGGAGATATTACTGTTTGTGCATTTACAATATTCATTGATTTTTGCCATTGAAAAACATGTTTTTCATATACCAGAAATGTTTGAAGCTACTGACTGAATGAAAGGAGCTGGCATCTCACTCTCTTTGAATCTTCTTTATCATGCTAGGATTAGCAGGAAAAAGCAAAAAATTTCAGAATTGCACCGTGCAATGTGGAGATATTACTGTTTGTGCATTTACAATATTCATTGATTTTTGCCATTGAAAAACGTCCAGAAATGTTTGAAGCTACTGACTGAATGAAAGGAGCTGGCATCTCACTCTCTTTGAATCTTCTTTATCATGCTAGGATTAACAGGAAAAAGCTAAAAATTTCAGAATTGCACCGTGCAATGTGGAGATATTACTGTTTGTGCATTTACAATATTCATTGATTTTTGCCATTGAAAAACATGTTTTTCATATACCAGAAATGTTTGAAGCTACTGACTGAATGAAAGGAGCTGGCATCTCACTCTCTTTGAATCTTCTTTATCATGCTAGGATTAACAGGAAAAAGCTAAAAATTTCAGAATTGCACCGTGCAATGTGGAGATATTACTGTTTGTGCATTTACAATATTCATTGATTTTTGCCATTGAAAAACATGTTTTTCATATACCAGAAATGTTTGAAGCTACTGACTGAATGAAAGGAGCTGGCATCTCACTCTCTTTGAATCTTCTTTATCATGCTAGGATTAGCAGGAAAAAGCTAAAAATTTCAGAATTGCACCGTGCAATGTGGAGATATTACTGTTTGTGCATTTACAATATTCATTGATTTTTGCCATTGAAAAACGTCCAGAAATGTTTGAAGCTACTGACTGAATGAAAGGAGCTGGCATCTCACTCTCTTTGAATCTTCTTTATCATGCTAGGATTAACAGGAAAAAGCTAAAAATTTCAGAATTGCACCGTGCAATGTGGAGATATTACTGTTTGTGCATTTACAATATTCATTGATTTTTGCCATTGAAAAACATGTTTTTCATATACCAGAAATGTTTGAAGCTACTGACTGAATGAAAGGAGCTGGCATCTCACTCTCTTTGAATCTTCTTTATCATGCTAGGATTAGCAGGAAAAAGCAAAAAATTTCAGAATTGCACCGTGCAATGTGGAGATATTACTGTTTGTGCATTTACAATATTCATTGATTTTTGCCATTGAAAAACGTCCAGAAATGTTTGAAGCTACTGACTGAATGAAAGGAGCTGGCATCTCACTCTCTTTGAATCTTCTTTATCATGCTAGGATTAACAGGAAAAAGCTAAAAATTTCAGAATTGCACAGTGCAATGTGGAGATATTACTGTTTGTGCATTTACAATATTCATTGATTTTTGCCATTGAAAAACATGTTTTTCATATACCAGAAATGTTTGAAGCTACTGACTGAATGAAAGGAGCTGGCATCTCACTCTCTTTGAATCTTCTTTATCATGCTAGGATTAGCAGGAAAAAGCAAAAAATTTCAGAATTGCACCGTGCAATGTGGAGATATTACTGTTTGTGCATTTACAATATTCATTGATTTTTGCCATTGAAAAACGTCCAGAAATGTTTGAAGCTACTGACTGAATGAAAGGAGCTGGCATCTCACTCTCTTTGAATCTTCTTTATCATGCTAGGATTAACAGGAAAAAGCTAAAAATTTCAGAATTGCACCGTGCAATGTGGAGATATTACTGTTTGTGCATTTACAATATTCATTGATTTTTGCCATTGAAAAACATGTTTTTCATATACCAGAAATGTTTGAAGCTACTGACTGAATGAAAGGAGCTGGCATCTCACTCTCTTTGAATCTTCTTTATCATGCTAGGATTAACAGGAAAAAGCTAAAAATTTCAGAATTGCACCGTGCAATGTGGAGATATTACTGTTTGTGCATTTACAATATTCATTGATTTTTGCCATTGAAAAACATGTTTTTCATATACCAGAAATGTTTGAAGCTACTGACTGAATGAAAGGAGCTGGCATCTCACTCTCTTTGAATCTTCTTTATCATGCTAGGATTAACAGGAAAAAGCTAAAAATTTCAGAATTGCACCGTGCAATGTGGAGATATTACTGTTTGTGCATTTACAATATTCATTGATTTTTGCCATTGAAAAACATGTTTTTCATATACCAGAAATGTTTGAAGCTACTGACTGAATGAAAGGAGCTGGCATCTCACTCTCTTTGAATCTTCTTTATCATGCTAGGATTAGCAGGAAAAAGCTAAAAATTTCAGAATTGCACCGTGCAATGTGGAGATATTACTGTTTGTGCATTTACAATATTCATTGATTTTTGCCATTGAAAAACGTCCAGAAATGTTTGAAGCTACTGACTGAATGAAAGGAGCTGGCATCTCACTCTCTTTGAATCTTCTTTATCATGCTAGGATTAACAGGAAAAAGCTAAAAATTTCAGAATTGCACCGTGCAATGTGGAGATATTACTGTTTGTGCATTTACAATATTCATTGATTTTTGCCATTGAAAAACATGTTTTTCATATACCAGAAATGTTTGAAGCTACTGACTGAATGAAAGGAGCTGGCATCTCACTCTCTTTGAATCTTCTTTATCATGCTAGGATTAGCAGGAAAAAGCAAAAAATTTCAGAATTGCACCGTGCAATGTGGAGATATTACTGTTTGTGCATTTACAATATTCATTGATTTTTGCCATTGAAAAACGTCCAGAAATGTTTGAAGCTACTGACTGAATGAAAGGAGCTGGCATCTCACTCTCTTTGAATCTTCTTTATCATGCTAGGATTAACAGGAAAAAGCTAAAAATTTCAGAATTGCACCGTGCAATGTGGAGATATTACTGTTTGTGCATTTACAATATTCATTGATTTTTGCCATTGAAAAACATGTTTTTCATATACCAGAAATGTTTGAAGCTACTGACTGAATGAAAGGAGCTGGCATCTCACTCTCTTTGAATCTTCTTTATCATGCTAGGATTAACAGGAAAAAGCTAAAAATTTCAGAATTGCACCGTGCAATGTGGAGATATTACTGTTTGTGCATTTACAATATTCATTGATTTTTGCCATTGAAAAACATGTTTTTCATATACCAGAAATGTTTGAAGCTACTGACTGAATGAAAGGAGCTGGCATCTCACTCTCTTTGAATCTTCTTTATCATGCTAGGATTAACAGGAAAAAGCTAAAAATTTCAGAATTGCACCGTGCAATGTGGAGATATTACTGTTTGTGCATTTACAATATTCATTGATTTTTGCCATTGAAAAACGTCCAGAAATGTTTGAAGCTACTGACTGAATGAAAGGAGCTGGCATCTCACTCTCTTTGAATCTTCTTTATCATGCTAGGATTAACAGGAAAAAGCTAAAAATTTCAGAATTGCACCGTGCAATGTGGAGATATTACTGTTTGTGCATTTACAATATTCATTGATTTTTGCCATTGAAAAACATGTTTTTCATATACCAGAAATGTTTGAAGCTACTGACTGAATGAAAGGAGCTGGCATCTCACTCTCTTTGAATCTTCTTTATCATGCTAGGATTAACAGGAAAAAGCTAAAAATTTCAGAATTGCACCGTGCAATGTGGAGATATTACTGTTTGTGCATTTACAATATTCATTGATTTTTGCCATTGAAAAACATGTTTTTCATATACCAGAAATGTTTGAAGCTACTGACTGAATGAAAGGAGCTGGCATCTCACTCTCTTTGAATCTTCTTTATCATGCTAGGATTAGCAGGAAAAAGCTAAAAATTTCAGAATTGCACCGTGCAATGTGGAGATATTACTGTTTGTGCATTTACAATATTCATTGATTTTTGCCATTGAAAAACATGTTTTTCATATACCAGAAATGTTTGAAGCTACTGACTGAATGAAAGGAGCTGGCATCTCACTCTCTTTGAATCTTTTTTATCATGCTAGGATTAACAGGAAAAAGCTAAAAATTTCAGAATTGCACCGTGCAATGTGGAGATATTACTGTTTGTGCATTTACAATATTCATTGATTTTTGCCATTGAAAAACATGTTTTTCATATACCAGAAATGTTTGAAGCTACTGACTGAATGAAAGGAGCTGGCATCTCACTCTCTTTGAATCTTCTTTATCATGCTAGGATTAGCAGGAAAAAGCTAAAAATTTCAGAATTGCACCGTGCAATGTGGAGATATTACTGTTTGTGCATTTACAATATTCATTGATTTTTGCCATTGAAAAACGTCCAGAAATGTTTGAAGCTACTGACTGAATGAAAGGAGCTGGCATCTCACTCTCTTTGAATCTTCTTTATCATGCTAGGATTAACAGGAAAAAGCTAAAAATTTCAGAATTGCACCGTGCAATGTGGAGATATTACTGTTTGTGCATTTACAATATTCATTGATTTTTGCCATTGAAAAACATGTTTTTCATATACCAGAAATGTTTGAAGCTACTGACTGAATGAAAGGAGCTGGCATCTCACTCTCTTTGAATCTTCTTTATCATGCTAGGATTAGCAGGAAAAAGCAAAAAATTTCAGAATTGCACCGTGCAATGTGGAGATATTACTGTTTGTGCATTTACAATATTCATTGATTTTTGCCATTGAAAAACGTCCAGAAATGTTTGAAGCTACTGACTGAATGAAAGGAGCTGGCATCTCACTCTCTTTGAATCTTCTTTATCATGCTAGGATTAACAGGAAAAAGCTAAAAATTTCAGAATTGCACCGTGCAATGTGGAGATATTACTGTTTGTGCATTTACAATATTCATTGATTTTTGCCATTGAAAAACATGTTTTTCATATACCAGAAATGTTTGAAGCTACTGACTGAATGAAAGGAGCTGGCATCTCACTCTCTTTGAATCTTCTTTATCATGCTAGGATTAACAGGAAAAAGCTAAAAATTTCAGAATTGCACCGTGCAATGTGGAGATATTACTGTTTGTGCATTTACAATATTCATTGATTTTTGCCATTGAAAAACATGTTTTTCATATACCAGAAATGTTTGAAGCTACTGACTGAATGAAAGGAGCTGGCATCTCACTCTCTTTGAATCTTCTTTATCATGCTAGGATTAGCAGGAAAAAGCTAAAAATTTCAGAATTGCACCGTGCAATGTGGAGATATTACTGTTTGTGCATTTACAATATTCATTGATTTTTGCCATTGAAAAACGTCCAGAAATGTTTGAAGCTACTGACTGAATGAAAGGAGCTGGCATCTCACTCTCTTTGAATCTTCTTTATCATGCTAGGATTAACAGGAAAAAGCTAAAAATTTCAGAATTGCACCGTGCAATGTGGAGATATTACTGTTTGTGCATTTACAATATTCATTGATTTTTGCCATTGAAAAACATGTTTTTCATATACCAGAAATGTTTGAAGCTACTGACTGAATGAAAGGAGCTGGCATCTCACTCTCTTTGAATCTTCTTTATCATGCTAGGATTAGCAGGAAAAAGCAAAAAATTTCAGAATTGCACCGTGCAATGTGGAGATATTACTGTTTGTGCATTTACAATATTCATTGATTTTTGCCATTGAAAAACATCCAGAAATGTTTGAAGCTACTGACTGAATGAAAGGAGCTGGCATCTCACTCTCTTTGAATCTTCTTTATCATGCTAGGATTAACAGGAAAAAGCTAAAAATTTCAGAATTGCACAGTGCAATGTGGAGATATTACTGTTTGTGCATTTACAATATTCATTGATTTTTGCCATTGAAAAACATGTTTTTCATATACCAGAAATGTTTGAAGCTACTGACTGAATGAAAGGAGCTGGCATCTCACTCTCTTTGAATCTTCTTTATCATGCTAGGATTAGCAGGAAAAAGCAAAAAATTTCAGAATTGCACCGTGCAATGTGGAGATATTACTGTTTGTGCCTTTACAATATTCATTGATTTTTGCCATTGAAAAACGTCCAGAAATGTTTGAAGCTACTGACTGAATGAAAGGAGCTGGCATCTCACTCTCTTTGAATCTTCTTTATCATGCTAGGATTAACAGGAAAAAGCTAAAAATTTCAGAATTGCACCGTGCAATGTGGAGATATTACTGTTTGTGCATTTACAATATTCATTGATTTTTGCCATTGAAAAACATGTTTTTCATATACCAGAAATGTTTGAAGCTACTGACTGAATGAAAGGAGCTGGCATCTCACTCTCTTTGAATCTTCTTTATCATGCTAGGATTAACAGGAAAAAGCTAAAAATTTCAGAATTGCACCGTGCAATGTGGAGATATTACTGTTTGTGCATTTACAATATTCATTGATTTTTGCCATTGAAAAACATGTTTTTCATATACCAGAAATGTTTGAAGCTACTGACTGAATGAAAGGAGCTGGCATCTCACTCTCTTTGAATCTTCTTTATCATGCTAGGATTAACAGGAAAAAGCTAAAAATTTCAGAATTGCACCGTGCAATGTGGAGATATTACTGTTTGTGCATTTACAATATTCATTGATTTTTGCCATTGAAAAACGTCCAGAAATGTTTGAAGCTACTGACTGAATGAAAGGAGCTGGCATCTCACTCTCTTTGAATCTTCTTTATCATGCTAGGATTAACAGGAAAAAGCTAAAAATTTCAGAATTGCACCGTGCAATGTGGAGATATTACTGTTTGTGCATTTACAATATTCATTGATTTTTGCCATTGAAAAACATGTTTTTCATATACCAGAAATGTTTGAAGCTACTGACTGAATGAAAGGAGCTGGCATCTCACTCTCTTTGAATCTTCTTTATCATGCTAGGATTAACAGGAAAAAGCTAAAAATTTCAGAATTGCACCGTGCAATGTGGAGATATTACTGTTTGTGCATTTACAATATTCATTGATTTTTGCCATTGAAAAACATGTTTTTCATATACCAGAAATGTTTGAAGCTACTGACTGAATGAAAGGAGCTGGCATCTCACTCTCTTTGAATCTTCTTTATCATGCTAGGATTAACAGGAAAAAGCTAAAAATTTCAGAATTGCACCGTGCAATGTGGAGATATTACTGTTTGTGCATTTACAATATTCATTGATTTTTGCCATTGAAAAACATGTTTTTCATATACCAGAAATGTTTGAAGCTACTGACTGAATGAAAGGAGCTGGCATCTCACTCTCTTTGAATCTTCTTTATCATGCTAGGATTAACAGGAAAAAGCTAAAAATTTCAGAATTGCACCGTGCAATGTGGAGATATTACTGTTTGTGCATTTACAATATTCATTGATTTTTGCCATTGAAAAACATGTTTTTCATATACCAGAAATGTTTGAAGCTACTGACTGAATGAAAGGAGCTGGCATCTCACTCTCTTTGAATCTTCTTTATCATGCTAGGATTAGCAGGAAAAAGCTAAAAATTTCAGAATTGCACCGTGCAATGTGGAGATATTACTGTTTGTGCATTTACAATATTCATTGATTTTTGCCATTGAAAAACGTCCAGAAATGTTTGAAGCTACTGACTGAATGAAAGGAGCTGGCATCTCACTCTCTTTGAATCTTCTTTATCATGCTAGGATTAACAGGAAAAAGCTAAAAATTTCAGAATTGCACCGTGCAATGTGGAGATATTACTGTTTGTGCATTTACAATATTCATTGATTTTTGCCATTGAAAAACATGTTTTTCATATACCAGAAATGTTTGAAGCTACTGACTGAATGAAAGGAGCTGGCATCTCACTCTCTTTGAATCTTCTTTATCATGCTAGGATTAGCAGGAAAAAGCAAAAAATTTCAGAATTGCACCGTGCAATGTGGAGATATTACTGTTTGTGCATTTACAATATTCATTGATTTTTGCCATTGAAAAACGTCCAGAAATGTTTGAAGCTACTGACTGAATGAAAGGAGCTGGCATCTCACTCTCTTTGAATCTTCTTTATCATGCTAGGATTAACAGGAAAAAGCTAAAAATTTCAGAATTGCACCGTGCAATGTGGAGATATTACTGTTTGTGCATTTACAATATTCATTGATTTTTGCCATTGAAAAACATGTTTTTCATATACCAGAAATGTTTGAAGCTACTGACTGAATGAAAGGAGCTGGCATCTCACTCTCTTTGAATCTTCTTTATCATGCTAGGATTAACAGGAAAAAGCTAAAAATTTCAGAATTGCACCGTGCAATGTGGAGATATTACTGTTTGTGCATTTACAATATTCATTGATTTTTGCCATTGAAAAACATGTTTTTCATATACCAGAAATGTTTGAAGCTACTGACTGAATGAAAGGAGCTGGCATCTCACTCTCTTTGAATCTTCTTTATCATGCTAGGATTAGCAGGAAAAAGCTAAAAATTTCAGAATTGCACCGTGCAATGTGGAGATATTACTGTTTGTGCATTTACAATATTCATTGATTTTTGCCATTGAAAAACGTCCAGAAATGTTTGAAGCTACTGACTGAATGAAAGGAGCTGGCATCTCACTCTCTTTGAATCTTCTTTATCATGCTAGGATTAACAGGAAAAAGCTAAAAATTTCAGAATTGCACCGTGCAATGTGGAGATATTACTGTTTGTGCATTTACAATATTCATTGATTTTTGCCATTGAAAAACATGTTTTTCATATACCAGAAATGTTTGAAGCTACTGACTGAATGAAAGGAGCTGGCATCTCACTCTCTTTGAATCTTCTTTATCATGCTAGGATTAGCAGGAAAAAGCAAAAAATTTCAGAATTGCACCGTGCAATGTGGAGATATTACTGTTTGTGCATTTACAATATTCATTGATTTTTGCCATTGAAAAACGTCCAGAAATGTTTGAAGCTACTGACTGAATGAAAGGAGCTGGCATCTCACTCTCTTTGAATCTTCTTTATCATGCTAGGATTAACAGGAAAAAGCTAAAAATTTCAGAATTGCACCGTGCAATGTGGAGATATTACTGTTTGTGCATTTACAATATTCATTGATTTTTGCCATTGAAAAACATGTTTTTCATATACCAGAAATGTTTGAAGCTACTGACTGAATGAAAGGAGCTGGCATCTCACTCTCTTTGAATCTTCTTTATCATGCTAGGATTAACAGGAAAAAGCTAAAAATTTCAGAATTGCACCGTGCAATGTGGAGATATTACTGTTTGTGCATTTACAATATTCATTGATTTTTGCCATTGAAAAACATGTTTTTCATATACCAGAAATGTTTGAAGCTACTGACTGAATGAAAGGAGCTGGCATCTCACTCTCTTTTAATCTTCTTTATCATGCTAGGATTAACAGGAAAAAGCTAAAAATTTCAGAATTGCACCGTGCAATGTGGAGATATTACTGTTTGTGCATTTACAATATTCATTGATTTTTGCCATTGAAAAACGTCCAGAAATGTTTGAAGCTACTGACTGAATGAAAGGAGCTGGCATCTCACTCTCTTTGAATCTTCTTTATCATGCTAGGATTAACAGGAAAAAGCTAAAAATTTCAGAATTGCACCGTGCAATGTGGAGATATTACTGTTTGTGCATTTACAATATTCATTGATTTTTGCCATTGAAAAACATGTTTTTCATATACCAGAAATGTTTGAAGCTACTGACTGAATGAAAGGAGCTGGCATCTCACTCTCTTTGAATCTTCTTTATCATGCTAGGATTAACAGGAAAAAGCTAAAAATTTCAGAATTGCACCGTGCAATGTGGAGATATTACTGTTTGTGCATTTACAATATTCATTGATTTTTGCCATTGAAAAACATGTTTTTCATATACCAGAAATGTTTGAAGCTACTGACTGAATGAAAGGAGCTGGCATCTCACTCTCTTTGAATCTTCTTTATCATGCTAGGATTAGCAGGAAAAAGCTAAAAATTTCAGAATTGCACCGTGCAATGTGGAGATATTACTGTTTGTGCATTTACAATATTCATTGATTTTTGCCATTGAAAAACATGTTTTTCATATACCAGAAATGTTTGAAGCTACTGACTGAATGAAAGGAGCTGGCATCTCACTCTCTTTGAATCTTCTTTATCATGCTAGGATTAACAGGAAAAAGCTAAAAATTTCAGAATTGCACCGTGCAATGTGGAGATATTACTGTTTGTGCATTTACAATATTCATTGATTTTTGCCATTGAAAAACATGTTTTTCATATACCAGAAATGTTTGAAGCTACTGACTGAATGAAAGGAGCTGGCATCTCACTCTCTTTGAATCTTCTTTATCATGCTAGGATTAGCAGGAAAAAGCTAAAAATTTCAGAATTGCACCGTGCAATGTGGAGATATTACTGTTTGTGCATTTACAATATTCATTGATTTTTGCCATTGAAAAACGTCCAGAAATGTTTGAAGCTACTGACTGAATGAAAGGAGCTGGCATCTCACTCTCTTTGAATCTTCTTTATCATGCTAGGATTAACAGGAAAAAGCTAAAAATTTCAGAATTGCACCGTGCAATGTGGAGATATTACTGTTTGTGCATTTACAATATTCATTGATTTTTGCCATTGAAAAACATGTTTTTCATATACCAGAAATGTTTGAAGCTACTGACTGAATGAAAGGAGCTGGCATCTCACTCTCTTTGAATCTTCTTTATCATGCTAGGATTAGCAGGAAAAAGCAAAAAATTTCAGAATTGCACCGTGCAATGTGGAGATATTACTGTTTGTGCATTTACAATATTCATTGATTTTTGCCATTGAAAAACGTCCAGAAATGTTTGAAGCTACTGACTGAATGAAAGGAGCTGGCATCTCACTCTCTTTGAATCTTCTTTATCATGCTAGGATTAACAGGAAAAAGCTAAAAATTTCAGAATTGCACCGTGCAATGTGGAGATATTACTGTTTGTGCATTTACAATATTCATTGATTTTTGCCATTGAAAAACATGTTTTTCATATACCAGAAATGTTTGAAGCTACTGACTGAATGAAAGGAGCTGGCATCTCACTCTCTTTGAATCTTCTTTATCATGCTAGGATTAACAGGAAAAAGCTAAAAATTTCAGAATTGCACCGTGCAATGTGGAGATATTACTGTTTGTGCATTTACAATATTCATTGATTTTTGCCATTGAAAAACATGTTTTTCATATACCAGAAATGTTTGAAGCTACTGACTGAATGAAAGGAGCTGGCATCTCACTCTCTTTGAATCTTCTTTATCATGCTAGGATTAGCAGGAAAAAGCTAAAAATTTCAGAATTGCACCGTGCAATGTGGAGATATTACTGTTTGTGCATTTACAATATTCATTGATTTTTGCCATTGAAAAGCGTCCAGAAATGTTTGAAGCTACTGACTGAATGAAAGGAGCTGGCATCTCACTCTCTTTGAATCTTCTTTATCATGCTAGGATTAACAGGAAAAAGCTAAAAATTTCAGAATTGCACCGTGCAATGTGGAGATATTACTGTTTGTGCATTTACAATATTCATTGATTTTTGCCATTGAAAAACATGTTTTTCATATACCAGAAATGTTTGAAGCTACTGACTGAATGAAAGGAGCTGGCATCTCACTCTCTTTGAATCTTCTTTATCATGCTAGGATTAGCAGGAAAAAGCAAAAAATTTCAGAATTGCACCGTGCAATGTGGAGATATTACTGTTTGTGCATTTACAATATTCATTGATTTTTGCCATTGAAAAACGTCCAGAAATGTTTGAAGCTACTGACTGAATGAAAGGAGCTGGCATCTCACTCTCTTTGAATCTTCTTTATCATGCTAGGATTAACAGGAAAAAGCTAAAAATTTCAGAATTGCACAGTGCAATGTGGAGATATTACTGTTTGTGCATTTACAATATTCATTGATTTTTGCCATTGAAAAACATGTTTTTCATATACCAGAAATGTTTGAAGCTACTGACTGAATGAAAGGAGCTGGCATCTCACTCTCTTTGAATCTTCTTTATCATGCTAGGATTAGCAGGAAAAAGCAAAAAATTTCAGAATTGCACCGTGCAATGTGGAGATATTACTGTTTGTGCATTTACAATATTCATTGATTTTTGCCATTGAAAAACGTCCAGAAATGTTTGAAGCTACTGACTGAATGAAAGGAGCTGGCATCTCACTCTCTTTGAATCTTCTTTATCATGCTAGGATTAACAGGAAAAAGCTAAAAATTTCAGAATTGCACCGTGCAATGTGGAGATATTACTGTTTGTGCATTTACAATATTCATTGATTTTTGCCATTGAAAAACATGTTTTTCATATACCAGAAATGTTTGAAGCTACTGACTGAATGAAAGGAGCTGGCATCTCACTCTCTTTGAATCTTCTTTATCATGCTAGGATTAACAGGAAAAAGCTAAAAATTTCAGAATTGCACCGTGCAATGTGGAGATATTACTGTTTGTGCATTTACAATATTCATTGATTTTTGCCATTGAAAAACATGTTTTTCATATACCAGAAATGTTTGAAGCTACTGACTGAATGAAAGGAGCTGGCATCTCACTCTCTTTGAATCTTCTTTATCATGCTAGGATTAGCAGGAAAAAGCTAAAAATTTCAGAATTGCACCGTGCAATGTGGAGATATTACTGTTTGTGCATTTACAATATTCATTGATTTTTGCCATTGAAAAACGTCCAGAAATGTTTGAAGCTACTGACTGAATGAAAGGAGCTGGCATCTCACTCTCTTTGAATCTTCTTTATCATGCTAGGATTAACAGGAAAAAGCTAAAAATTTCAGAATTGCACCGTGCAATGTGGAGATATTACTGTTTGTGCATTTACAATATTCATTGATTTTTGCCATTGAAAAACATGTTTTTCATATACCAGAAATGTTTGAAGCTACTGACTGAATGAAAGGAGCTGGCATCTCACTCTCTTTGAATCTTCTTTATCATGCTAGGATTAGCAGGAAAAAGCAAAAAATTTCAGAATTGCACCGTGCAATGTGGAGATATTACTGTTTGTGCATTTACAATATTCATTGATTTTTGCCATTGAAAAACGTCCAGAAATGTTTGAAGCTACTGACTGAATGAAAGGAGCTGGCATCTCACTCTCTTTGAATCTTCTTTATCATGCTAGGATTAACAGGAAAAAGCTAAAAATTTCAGAATTGCACCGTGCAATGTGGAGATATTACTGTTTGTGCATTTACAATATTCATTGATTTTTGCCATTGAAAAACATGTTTTTCATATACCAGAAATGTTTGAAGCTACTGACTGAATGAAAGGAGCTGGCATCTCACTCTCTTTGAATCTTCTTTATCATGCTAGGATTAACAGGAAAAAGCTAAAAATTTCAGAATTGCACCGTGCAATGTGGAGATATTACTGTTTGTGCATTTACAATATTCATTGATTTTTGCCATTGAAAAACATGTTTTTCATATACCAGAAATGTTTGAAGCTACTGACTGAATGAAAGGAGCTGGCATCTCACTCTCTTTGAATCTTCTTTATCATGCTAGGATTAACAGGAAAAAGCTAAAAATTTCAGAATTGCACCGTGCAATGTGGAGATATTACTGTTTGTGCATTTACAATATTCATTGATTTTTGCCATTGAAAAACGTCCAGAAATGTTTGAAGCTACTGACTGAATGAAAGGAGCTGGCATCTCACTCTCTTTGAATCTTCTTTATCATGCTAGGATTAACAGGAAAAAGCTAAAAATTTCAGAATTGCACCGTGCAATGTGGAGATATTACTGTTTGTGCATTTACAATATTCATTGATTTTTGCCATTGAAAAACATGTTTTTCATATACCAGAAATGTTTGAAGCTACTGACTGAATGAAAGGAGCTGGCATCTCACTCTCTTTGAATCTTCTTTATCATGCTAGGATTAACAGGAAAAAGCTAAAAATTTCAGAATTGCACCGTGCAATGTGGAGATATTACTGTTTGTGCATTTACAATATTCATTGATTTTTGCCATTGAAAAACATGTTTTTCATATACCAGAAATGTTTGAAGCTACTGACTGAATGAAAGGAGCTGGCATCTCACTCTCTTTGAATCTTCTTTATCATGCTAGGATTAGCAGGAAAAAGCTAAAAATTTCAGAATTGCACCGTGCAATGTGGAGATATTACTGTTTGTGCATTTACAATATTCATTGATTTTTGCCATTGAAAAACATGTTTTTCATATACCAGAAATGTTTGAAGCTACTGACTGAATGAAAGGAGCTGGCATCTCACTCTCTTTGAATCTTTTTTATCATGCTAGGATTAACAGGAAAAAGCTAAAAATTTCAGAATTGCACCGTGCAATGTGGAGATATTACTGTTTGTGCATTTACAATATTCATTGATTTTTGCCATTGAAAAACATGTTTTTCATATACCAGAAATGTTTGAAGCTACTGACTGAATGAAAGGAGCTGGCATCTCACTCTCTTTGAATCTTCTTTATCATGCTAGGATTAGCAGGAAAAAGCTAAAAATTTCAGAATTGCACCGTGCAATGTGGAGATATTACTGTTTGTGCATTTACAATATTCATTGATTTTTGCCATTGAAAAACGTCCAGAAATGTTTGAAGCTACTGACTGAATGAAAGGAGCTGGCATCTCACTCTCTTTGAATCTTCTTTATCATGCTAGGATTAACAGGAAAAAGCTAAAAATTTCAGAATTGCACCGTGCAATGTGGAGATATTACTGTTTGTGCATTTACAATATTCATTGATTTTTGCCATTGAAAAACATGTTTTTCATATACCAGAAATGTTTGAAGCTACTGACTGAATGAAAGGAGCTGGCATCTCACTCTCTTTGAATCTTCTTTATCATGCTAGGATTAGCAGGAAAAAGCAAAAAATTTCAGAATTGCACCGTGCAATGTGGAGATATTACTGTTTGTGCATTTACAATATTCATTGATTTTTGCCATTGAAAAACGTCCAGAAATGTTTGAAGCTACTGACTGAATGAAAGGAGCTGGCATCTCACTCTCTTTGTTTTACCATATTTTTTTTATTTTTAATAAACAGTTTAACAGGGGAATAACAATCGTAGCATAAAGTAGTGAAATAAGAATATTCGTGGGAAGGGGTAATTCCGAGGAAGGGGAAGGGAAAGGGTACAAACGGAAATGGAATAATCAGGGAAGGTGGGAGAAATTTGTTCGTCAAATAATAAACACGATAATAGATAACTTGAACAATTAAACACACACCACTATCATATTAGCAAAATTAAACATATTAATAAGCTAAACATGTAACACCTATTAAGATATTCCAGCATTATGAGATGGTTGAGGGAACTTAATGGACCAAATATCCCACTTCTTAGAAAATTTAAGTAAATTATTGTTAATAAGGGCAAATCTGAGTTCAAATATTCTATGGAGATTCATCTTATCAACTAAGTCCTCCAAAGTGGGGACATGTGACTTTCTCCAATAAAAAGCCAATGTATTCTTACAAACTGAGAATAAATGAATCACCAAAGATCTTTCAAACGACTTGTATGATTCAAGATCCAAGGATAGTAAAGCCCTTTGAGGGGTCAATATTAGTGGTCTGCCCAAGAGATCATCTACCAAAGAAGAGATCTGAGCCCATAGATTGCGGATTTTAGGGCAGCTCCAAAAGAGATGTAACAGATCTCCCCTGAGGCCGCACTCCCTCCAACAGAGGGGAGAGTTGCTGGGCTTTATATAGTGGAGCCTGATTGGAGTGTAGTACCATCTGGTTAAAATTTTGAAGTAGGCCTCTTGTAAGGGCATAGATATATTAGAGGCTTGTGAGAAAAGAAGAGCATTCTCCCATTGGTCGGATTGGAAATTGAGTTTTAGGTCCTTTTCCCATCGAATCATATAAAGATGTTTTTGGAAAGAGAGGTCATTATTGAAGCTGTTATATAGGTGTCTCAGGCTCCAAAAAATCTTATGGGATGTGTTACTTAACAGGTTCACCGAGATTTCGGAAACGATAAATTTGCTAGAAATGAATTCCAGAATAATACTCTTTAAATGAGAGTATAAAAAGAAATCAGAAAAAGGCAAATTGAATCTTTTCTTAAGAATTTGGAAAGGGATAAAGACAGAAGCTTCATACAAGTCTCCAATTTTCCTTAACCCTTTAATGTCCCATTGATCTGGAATGGAAGAGTTATACAGATCAGCAACAAAACCAATTGGAAATTTTTTGACAAGGGAAAGCTTATCCATATCAGAATCTCTTAAAGGATTCTTTTTCTTTTTTTTGGTGATTTTTTTCCAGGCGTCAATGATCGCCTGGAAAATAGGGTGGGAAGAATCATGAGTACACTGTCTAAAGAGATGCCTGAGTAACAATTCACGAGGAGAAGAACCGTTATTTAAGAAGGTCTCCAGAATCATCCAAGCTGGGGGGCTGTCAGAATTAAACCAGTAACTGCTCTGTTTGATAAGGTTTGCCAGATAGTAAGCGGAAATATTAGGATGGCTCAGACCTCCGTTACTTTTATTCTTGTACAATATATCAGCAGATATCCTCGCACGTTTATTATCCCAGACATAAGAATTAATCTGATTTTGAATTTTTTGAATAAAGATATGGGAAATAGATAAAGGTAGGTTGCGGAAAAAATACAAAATTTTGGGAAGAACAAACATCTTGATAGAGAGGACTCTACCCCACCACGACAAATCTCTTTTCATAAAATCCATCAAATCTCCTCGGACGATGTCATCAATCAGAACCAGATTGTCAGAGATTGTTGAATTAATAGATTTACCAATACTGATCCCCAAATAAGTCAGATTGCGTTTAGCCAGACCAAAGGAAAATCTTGAGTGTAAAACCTCTCTCGTCTGGCGGTCCAGATTAATATTCAAAAGTTTAGACTTCTCATTGTTAATTTTAAAATAAGAAATCTGAGAGAATAGTTCTAGAACCTTTGAAACCTCCGCAACCGAATTTACTGGGTCCAGCAAGGAAAGCATAACATCATCTGCAAAGAGGCCAATTTTAAATTCTCGAGATGGGGTAGAAATCCCCCTAATGTCAGTGTTTTCTCTAATCCTCTGTGCCAAAGGCTCCATAGCCAGGACAAAGAGAAGGGGGGAAAGTGGGCAACCCTGTCTAGTACCATTTGTGATAGGGATTGGATTTGAGAGATAATTGTTGACATAAATTTTTGCTTGGGGGTTAGAATAGAGGGCCATAATTGAAGAGAGAAATTTGTTATCAAAACCGAATTTAATAAGGGTGAGTTTAAGGTATAGCCAATTTAACCTGTCGAAAGCTTTTTCAGCGTCTAAAGCAAGCAATGAAGTTGGGAGTTTCGCCGTATTTATCACCTTAATAATATTCAGAAGTCTTCTAGAGCCATCAGTTGCTTGCCTCCCACCAACGAAGCCAATCTGATCATCGTTGATGAGAGATGGGAGAATAGTCGATAAACGATTGGCCAGAATTTTCGAATATATCTTAATATCAGTGTTAATTAGCGAAATGGGCCTATAATTTTTAACATTATCTCTCTCATCCTTAGACTTGGGTATTAGGGTAATGGTGGCTTCCAGCATTTCTGAGGGGAAGGAGCTTATTGAGGAAGCATGATTGAAAATTTTCGTGAGAGGGGAAGAAAGTAGGTCACAAAAAGTTTTATAATACTCATTAATGAACCCATCTGGACCCGGAGCCTTGAAATCTTTAAGTTGCTTTATTGTGTTAATAATTTCAAGGTTAGAAAAAGGCTTATTCAATGACTCGTGATCCAGAGGGCTCAATTTCGGTAGGTTAATGGAGGATAAAAATTTGTTGATTGCATCTGGGTGAGGATGGGAAATTAGAGGATCAGTTTTGATGTTGTAGAGTTTTTTGTAAAAATTTGCAAACTGGTTCACTATATCTTTAGGGTGGCAAAACGTTATTCCACTATTGTTTTTTATTTTATCTATTCTATTAATTGCTCTTTTACATTTGACTAGGCGGGCCATAAAGCGGGTAGGTTTATTTAGAGCCGCATAGTAATTAAATTTTGATTTCCGAATAATTGCATCATAGGAGGAAGAAATTTCTGATTTTAGCTCTACCCTTAAATTTGAGAGTTCTTTTTGAATTATTGGGGAAGGGGAAGGAAGATTAATTTGCTCTAATTCTTTTTCCCTAATCAGTTTTTGAAGAGAATTAATTTTTGATCTTTTTTCTTTTTTTTCAAATGAGGATATCTGCATTAGTACACCACGAAGGACGGCCTTGTGAGCGCACCAGCTGGAGAAGGGATTAGATAAATCTGGAGTATCATTCTCCCTAAAATAATCAGAAATAGCTTTTTCAATAATTTTTTTGTTTTTGGGGTTATGAATAAGTGAAGATCTACATTTCCAAAGAAATCCATTTTTAATAAGAGGACCAATATGAATTTCACATGACGTAGGGGCATGATCTGATAGAGACCTAAGACCTATAGATACGTTAGAGAATTTGGGTAAAGAAAAAACGTCAGTTATTATTAAGTCTATTCTAGAGGCCGTTTGGTGCGCATCCGAAAAATGGGAGAATTCTTTGGAGGTAGTTTGCAGACATCTAAATGTATCAAATAGTTCGTTTTTATAAAGCCAGTTATTTAGCGTCGGGTATAAATGACGGCTGGGGGAGGAAGAGTCCATATGCCCGTCCGGGACCATGTTGAAGTCTCCCAAAAAAATCAATTCACCTCTCCTAACCTCTTCAACCTTTCTAAAAACCTTATTCAAAAAGGGTATTTGCTTTTTATTTGGGGCGTATAGGTTAACAACAGTGCACTCATGATTATTCAGTTTACAGAGCAATATATGGAACCTTCCATTGACATCTTTATGCTGATCTAAAAACTCAAATGGGACAGAATCTCTGATCACTGTAGCTACACCGGCTTTTTTCCGGTCGCTAGTGGATTCAAATATATGAGGGTAGCGTTTGTGGGTGAAAGTAGGGTGTTTTCCCTCGGCAAACCTTGTCTCCTGAAGACACGCAACATCAGCACCAAGATGACCCAATTCCTTCCAAAGGGAGAATCTCTTATTGGGACTGTTTAGGCCTCTTACATTATAGGTGATGATCTTGATAGGCATAGGTAAATTAATAATTAAAGTAAGTCAAAAGGAGAGGGGTCAGTTGGTCCAACAAATTCCCAAAAAATAATCAACCGACAATCAAAGCTGGAATACAATATCTCTAATATTAATTCAAAGATAGTAATAACAATAACCAAATATTCAAAGAAAAAGAAAAAAAAAAACGAATCAAAAAATCTCCTGAGGGAACCTTCACCGAAAAGGTTCTCCCTCAGATTGGGGGGGAAAATAATGTGGACAAACCATGAAGGCCAAATATAAGAAGAATGATAAATTTATTATAGCATGTTAGGTGAGGTGATAAAATGAGATTATTTTTAAAGAGGGCTCCCGAGGGAGTAGTGTTTATCATTTCAGCGGTGGGGTGCCTTTGTAACTTTGTAGGGAATGTCTTTTATAAAATCAAAAAATTTGGGGCCTTCATCAGGATCTGTAAGAGTGAATGTTTTCCGGTTAAAGAAAATCAGCAACTTTACTGGAAAGCCCCACCTATATGGGATATTCATATCCCTCAGTCTATCTGTGATCAATTTGTATGACCTTCTTGCATCCATGGTTTCTTTGGAAAAATCGGAGAAGATTTTTAGGTGTGAGAAAGGCTCTGGAAAAGTCCTATTTTCCCTGATATAATTCAAGATTCTCTCTTTAGTCGAGAAGAAATGCAACCTAGCTATTACATCCCTAGGAAGATCCTGGGAAATGGAGGTCGGACGAAATAAGCGATGGGCCCTATCAATGATAAGATCCTGCTCAGAAAGGGATGGGATTGTCTTGTGAAAAAAGTCTTTGAGAAAAGCTGAGATATCCGAGGGAGAAACATCCTCAGATATGCCCCTAATCTTCAAATTATTTCTCCTACTCCTATCCTCCAAATCCGCAACTTTTAATCTAAGTCTTTTGAGCTCGGATTTAATTTCCAAATTATCAGAAGAAACAGACTCCACCTTATCCTCCACCGTTTCAAGTCTTTTAGTGTTTTCCTCCAATTTAACTCCAAAAGCTTCCAAAGTAGATTTCATGGTGTCTACCTGTTTCTCAAAGCCCAGTTTCATATTTCTGTCAATCGTCTTTAAAAGATTGTCCAGATATGAACCAAGGTCAGTATTTCCCAACTCTTGAGAAGTGGGTATTTTGGCCGGGACACTAGGCGTAGGGTCTGAAGACGAAGGGGAGACGTCCTTTTTGGCACGTCTCTTATCTGGACTAGGATTGGGAGACGTGTCCGAGGATTCCTCCTCCGAACTCGTGGCCAGTGAGGAATATTTGTTGCTCCAAGCTCCTGGATCCCTTCTCTTTGATGAGATGGAAATGTCCATCTCTTCCACTTTTTTTTCTTTAACTACGGTGGAAGGGGCAGGTTTAGCGTCATGAATTCTCTGTGGTTTTGGAGAAAATAGACTTTTAGCAGAGTCTTTGGTGGGAGAGCTTACTTTAAAACTCTGTCTATCGTCAGGATTTCTATGAGGTGATCTGGACTTAAGTGGACTAATGGTATTGACAGTATCCTCTGAGGGATTTGAAAATGAAGAACGTTGGGAGGACTTCGCTCTTACCACACTAGTTTTAAGGGGAGCTTCCAAAGACTTTTGGGTATTTTTTTTGTTAGCCGCCATTGTAAAAAAAAATAAGTCCTAAGTGTATATATAAGGAAAACACCAAAAAGACAATGGGAATATTTAAGCTAGAGAGTGGATAGAAGACTTTAGAGTAGCAAAATGACTAGGAACAATGACTGGAAGAAATTAGCATTAAACAAATATCACTCCAATAAGAGGCAATCAATACCCTTAAAGACTGCAGAATTATGTACCCCCTAGAATGCAATCCTTTAAATGTAAATCACAATCAAAAATATCAAGAGAAATAGTAAACTTGACCTGAGGGATAAAAATAAAAGGCACATATAGTTCTTAACAGAAAACTAATTATTGTGGAAACTTGCAGATCTGTAGAGTTCCATGGGCACCAACTGTTATATGTATATCAGGTAGCGAAATCACAGTATATATATGGCAGAAGCAATTCCTCCTATCCTCCACCCCTCCTCAAAGTCAAGTCTCACAATTAAATGTTTGTCCAAAGTTTGATGTTTGATGGACCTCTGTATCAGTACTGATATAAAATCAGCACCATGGACAGCAGTGCAAAGCAATGTTGCAGCAGGAGGCAAGAGAATTAACTAATGTAAAATCAGCACCTTGGACAGCAGAACAGAGCGACGCTGTAGCAGGGGCAGGAGAGTTTGACTGAAATCAGCACCATGGACAGCAGCTCAAATCAGCACCATGGACAGCAGTGCAGAGCTACGCCGCAGCAGAGGGCAGGAGAATTTGATCAGGACCATGGACAGCAGTACAGAGGACGCTGCAGCAGGGGGCGGGAGAATTGAATCTATCAGCTGATTATGGATATGAGGCAGAGGAGGGCAGCGGTGCCGCTGCAGGGAAGGACCAAGGGCAAGATCAGAGCGCAGCAACACCAGCACGAGAGGGGGAGGCAGTCACAGGGGTCTGTAGGGTCCCAACACCGGAGGGGCACAGTCAGCAGAGCGGCACAACGGGAATAGGTGGAGCGGAGCGCGGGGAGCGCGGGGACCGGTGGCACCTGTCAGTTACTGGTGGGGAGGGACAAAGCGGCCCCCCCAGAAGCAGGAGGGAGACACCGCCGCTTGTAAATCAGCCCCGGGGGATGTGGGGTTGCAAGCCCTATACACCGGCAGCGCCGGTCTTTAGAAGGGAGACAGGGGCAGAGCCAGGAGCGGAGCGGCTCCGGAACTAAGGAGGGGGAACCGCCACCACCGGAACAGCCCCCGAACCCAGGGAACAGCCGTAGCAAGAGGCAGGGATCCCGGCCGCAGACACAAGCAGCGCCCGTCAGCAGGAGGGAGAGGGAGGACCGCTCCACAAAATAAAAGGGACACCGCCGCCACCAGACCCCAGACAATAGCCTCACAGAGTCACGATAATAGCCCTGGCATCAGCCAGGGCTTGTCTGACCTTTTTATGATGAAATCTACAGTTCCTCTCCTCTGTGTAGCCGCGTCAGCTGTGAGCAGGGCCGGGTCTTCGGGCTGCTGCCGGCGTCCTGAAGCAGGAAGGTCCCGTAGCTTGGCGTCCGTGTGCTGGACTTCTCAGGGCTCCGGTCTCACAATCTTCTTACTTGATTGTAGATCTGGAAGGTCCCCGGGGTCCGCGATCCTCCACAGAAAGTGCCGGCCGGTGTTTTTAACTTCCGGGATCCTGTCACTGGTCGCAGCTAGTAGCAGGGTGGTACAGCGCCGGGCGGTGGTATCTCTGTAGGAGTCTTACCCCCGGTCGCAGCTGGTAGTGGGGTGGATAGCAGGCAGGGACAGCTTGCTGGCTGGTGGTTCAGTACAGTGGGGCCGTTTTCGGGGCTACAGGGTCCCGTGGGTGTAGTTAGGACTCGGTCCTTGTTACTTCCCAGCACAGGCTGTAAAAGCTGAAGTATATAATCGGCTCGTCCCACAGCCACCGGCCTCCCACAACAGCAGAGCAGGCTTTAAGGGCTCCTTGCCACCTTCCTCAAAATATGAATCCTTTGCAAATTGTCCGATAGCACCCGATAAACAGTGTTCCTAGGTCCAGAGGAAGGGAGTAGGGAGGGTCCCCTTGCAAAGACACACAGACCTGCAAGCCTGCAGGTCTATGTCACAATACCCACGACTGGCATGAAATCAAGGACGCACCTCACTGCTTCCAAACGAAATATCTCCCAGAATAACGGGTCAGGGAGAGTCTTTTCAGTATCCAGATGATCCTTAAGCTTTAGGGAGTTAATCCATGTAAGAATTGATCGAGTAAATCTTCTTAAGTTGCTTTTATCGTCGCTTTATAGTTTTAGCCCTCAGGGAGCTCAGGATCAAGCTGCCATCTCGTCCTGTGCTCAGGCCACTCCCATCTCACTCTCTTTGAATCTTCTTTATCATGCTAGGATTAACAGGAAAAAGCTAAAAATTTCAGAATTGCACCGTGCAATGTGGAGATATTACTGTTTGTGCATTTACAATATTCATTGATTTTTGCCATTGAAAAACATGTTTTTCATATACCAGAAATGTTTGAAGCTACTGACTGAATGAAAGGAGCTGGCATCTCACTCTCTTTGAATCTTCTTTATCATGCTAGGATTAACAGGAAAAAGCTAAAAATTTCAGAATTGCACCGTGCAATGTGGAGATATTACTGTTTGTGCATTTACAATATTCATTGATTTTTGCCATTGAAAAACATGTTTTTCATATACCAGAAATGTTTGAAGCTACTGACTGAATGAAAGGAGCTGGCATCTCACTCTCTTTGAATCTTCTTTATCATGCTAGGATTAGCAGGAAAAAGCTAAAAATTTCAGAATTGCACCGTGCAATGTGGAGATATTACTGTTTGTGCATTTACAATATTCATTGATTTTTGCCATTGAAAAACGTCCAGAAATGTTTGAAGCTACTGACTGAATGAAAGGAGCTGGCATCTCACTCTCTTTGAATCTTCTTTATCATGCTAGGATTAACAGGAAAAAGCTAAAAATTTCAGAATTGCACCGTGCAATGTGGAGATATTACTGTTTGTGCATTTACAATATTCATTGATTTTTGCCATTGAAAAACATGTTTTTCATATACCAGAAATGTTTGAAGCTACTGACTGAATGAAAGGAGCTGGCATCTCACTCTCTTTGAATCTTCTTTATCATGCTAGGATTAGCAGGAAAAAGCAAAAAATTTCAGAATTGCACCGTGCAATGTGGAGATATTACTGTTTGTGCATTTACAATATTCATTGATTTTTGCCATTGAAAAACGTCCAGAAATGTTTGAAGCTACTGACTGAATGAAAGGAGCTGGCATCTCACTCTCTTTGAATCTTCTTTATCATGCTAGGATTAACAGGAAAAAGCTAAAAATTTCAGAATTGCACAGTGCAATGTGGAGATATTACTGTTTGTGCATTTACAATATTCATTGATTTTTGCCATTGAAAAACATGTTTTTCATATACCAGAAATGTTTGAAGCTACTGACTGAATGAAAGGAGCTGGCATCTCACTCTCTTTGAATCTTCTTTATCATGCTAGGATTAGCAGGAAAAAGCAAAAAATTTCAGAATTGCACCGTGCAATGTGGAGATATTACTGTTTGTGCCTTTACAATATTCATTGATTTTTGCCATTGAAAAACGTCCAGAAATGTTTGAAGCTACTGACTGAATGAAAGGAGCTGGCATCTCACTCTCTTTGAATCTTCTTTATCATGCTAGGATTAACAGGAAAAAGCTAAAAATTTCAGAATTGCACCGTGCAATGTGGAGATATTACTGTTTGTGCATTTACAATATTCATTGATTTTTGCCATTGAAAAACATGTTTTTCATATACCAGAAATGTTTGAAGCTACTGACTGAATGAAAGGAGCTGGCATCTCACTCTCTTTGAATCTTCTTTATCATGCTAGGATTAACAGGAAAAAGCTAAAAATTTCAGAATTGCACCGTGCAATGTGGAGATATTACTGTTTGTGCATTTACAATATTCATTGATTTTTGCCATTGAAAAACATGTTTTTCATATACCAGAAATGTTTGAAGCTACTGACTGAATGAAAGGAGCTGGCATCTCACTCTCTTTGAATCTTCTTTATCATGCTAGGATTAACAGGAAAAAGCTAAAAATTTCAGAATTGCACCGTGCAATGTGGAGATATTACTGTTTGTGCATTTACAATATTCATTGATTTTTGCCATTGAAAAACGTCCAGAAATGTTTGAAGCTACTGACTGAATGAAAGGAGCTGGCATCTCACTCTCTTTGAATCTTCTTTATCATGCTAGGATTAACAGGAAAAAGCTAAAAATTTCAGAATTGCACCGTGCAATGTGGAGATATTACTGTTTGTGCATTTACAATATTCATTGATTTTTGCCATTGAAAAACATGTTTTTCATATACCAGAAATGTTTGAAGCTACTGACTGAATGAAAGGAGCTGGCATCTCACTCTCTTTGAATCTTCTTTATCATGCTAGGATTAACAGGAAAAAGCTAAAAATTTCAGAATTGCACCGTGCAATGTGGAGATATTACTGTTTGTGCATTTACAATATTCATTGATTTTTGCCATTGAAAAACATGTTTTTCATATACCAGAAATGTTTGAAGCTACTGACTGAATGAAAGGAGCTGGCATCTCACTCTCTTTGAATCTTCTTTATCATGCTAGGATTAACAGGAAAAAGCTAAAAATTTCAGAATTGCACCGTGCAATGTGGAGATATTACTGTTTGTGCATTTACAATATTCATTGATTTTTGCCATTGAAAAACATGTTTTTCATATACCAGAAATGTTTGAAGCTACTGACTGAATGAAAGGAGCTGGCATCTCACTCTCTTTGAATCTTCTTTATCATGCTAGGATTAACAGGAAAAAGCTAAAAATTTCAGAATTGCACCGTGCAATGTGGAGATATTACTGTTTGTGCATTTACAATATTCATTGATTTTTGCCATTGAAAAACATGTTTTTCATATACCAGAAATGTTTGAAGCTACTGACTGAATGAAAGGAGCTGGCATCTCACTCTCTTTGAATCTTCTTTATCATGCTAGGATTAGCAGGAAAAAGCTAAAAATTTCAGAATTGCACCGTGCAATGTGGAGATATTACTGTTTGTGCATTTACAATATTCATTGATTTTTGCCATTGAAAAACGTCCAGAAATGTTTGAAGCTACTGACTGAATGAAAGGAGCTGGCATCTCACTCTCTTTGAATCTTCTTTATCATGCTAGGATTAACAGGAAAAAGCTAAAAATTTCAGAATTGCACCGTGCAATGTGGAGATATTACTGTTTGTGCATTTACAATATTCATTGATTTTTGCCATTGAAAAACATGTTTTTCATATACCAGAAATGTTTGAAGCTACTGACTGAATGAAAGGAGCTGGCATCTCACTCTCTTTGAATCTTCTTTATCATGCTAGGATTAGCAGGAAAAAGCAAAAAATTTCAGAATTGCACCGTGCAATGTGGAGATATTACTGTTTGTGCATTTACAATATTCATTGATTTTTGCCATTGAAAAACGTCCAGAAATGTTTGAAGCTACTGACTGAATGAAAGGAGCTGGCATCTCACTCTCTTTGAATCTTCTTTATCATGCTAGGATTAACAGGAAAAAGCTAAAAATTTCAGAATTGCACCGTGCAATGTGGAGATATTACTGTTTGTGCATTTACAATATTCATTGATTTTTGCCATTGAAAAACATGTTTTTCATATACCAGAAATGTTTGAAGCTACTGACTGAATGAAAGGAGCTGGCATCTCACTCTCTTTGAATCTTCTTTATCATGCTAGGATTAACAGGAAAAAGCTAAAAATTTCAGAATTGCACCGTGCAATGTGGAGATATTACTGTTTGTGCATTTACAATATTCATTGATTTTTGCCATTGAAAAACATGTTTTTCATATACCAGAAATGTTTGAAGCTACTGACTGAATGAAAGGAGCTGGCATCTCACTCTCTTTGAATCTTCTTTATCATGCTAGGATTAGCAGGAAAAAGCTAAAAATTTCAGAATTGCACCGTGCAATGTGGAGATATTACTGTTTGTGCATTTACAATATTCATTGATTTTTGCCATTGAAAAACGTCCAGAAATGTTTGAAGCTACTGACTGAATGAAAGGAGCTGGCATCTCACTCTCTTTGAATCTTCTTTATCATGCTAGGATTAACAGGAAAAAGCTAAAAATTTCAGAATTGCACCGTGCAATGTGGAGATATTACTGTTTGTGCATTTACAATATTCATTGATTTTTGCCATTGAAAAACATGTTTTTCATATACCAGAAATGTTTGAAGCTACTGACTGAATGAAAGGAGCTGGCATCTCACTCTCTTTGAATCTTCTTTATCATGCTAGGATTAGCAGGAAAAAGCAAAAAATTTCAGAATTGCACCGTGCAATGTGGAGATATTACTGTTTGTGCATTTACAATATTCATTGATTTTTGCCATTGAAAAACGTCCAGAAATGTTTGAAGCTACTGACTGAATGAAAGGAGCTGGCATCTCACTCTCTTTGAATCTTCTTTATCATGCTAGGATTAACAGGAAAAAGCTAAAAATTTCAGAATTGCACCGTGCAATGTGGAGATATTACTGTTTGTGCATTTACAATATTCATTGATTTTTGCCATTGAAAAACATGTTTTTCATATACCAGAAATGTTTGAAGCTACTGACTGAATGAAAGGAGCTGGCATCTCACTCTCTTTGAATCTTCTTTATCATGCTAGGATTAACAGGAAAAAGCTAAAAATTTCAGAATTGCACCGTGCAATGTGGAGATATTACTGTTTGTGCATTTACAATATTCATTGATTTTTGCCATTGAAAAACATGTTTTTCATATACCAGAAATGTTTGAAGCTACTGACTGAATGAAAGGAGCTGGCATCTCACTCTCTTTTAATCTTCTTTATCATGCTAGGATTAACAGGAAAAAGCTAAAAATTTCAGAATTGCACCGTGCAATGTGGAGATATTACTGTTTGTGCATTTACAATATTCATTGATTTTTGCCATTGAAAAACGTCCAGAAATGTTTGAAGCTACTGACTGAATGAAAGGAGCTGGCATCTCACTCTCTTTGAATCTTCTTTATCATGCTAGGATTAACAGGAAAAAGCTAAAAATTTCAGAATTGCACCGTGCAATGTGGAGATATTACTGTTTGTGCATTTACAATATTCATTGATTTTTGCCATTGAAAAACATGTTTTTCATATACCAGAAATGTTTGAAGCTACTGACTGAATGAAAGGAGCTGGCATCTCACTCTCTTTGAATCTTCTTTATCATGCTAGGATTAACAGGAAAAAGCTAAAAATTTCAGAATTGCACCGTGCAATGTGGAGATATTACTGTTTGTGCATTTACAATATTCATTGATTTTTGCCATTGAAAAACATGTTTTTCATATACCAGAAATGTTTGAAGCTACTGACTGAATGAAAGGAGCTGGCATCTCACTCTCTTTGAATCTTCTTTATCATGCTAGGATTAGCAGGAAAAAGCTAAAAATTTCAGAATTGCACCGTGCAATGTGGAGATATTACTGTTTGTGCATTTACAATATTCATTGATTTTTGCCATTGAAAAACATGTTTTTCATATACCAGAAATGTTTGAAGCTACTGACTGAATGAAAGGAGCTGGCATCTCACTCTCTTTGAATCTTCTTTATCATGCTAGGATTAACAGGAAAAAGCTAAAAATTTCAGAATTGCACCGTGCAATGTGGAGATATTACTGTTTGTGCATTTACAATATTCATTGATTTTTGCCATTGAAAAACATGTTTTTCATATACCAGAAATGTTTGAAGCTACTGACTGAATGAAAGGAGCTGGCATCTCACTCTCTTTGAATCTTCTTTATCATGCTAGGATTAGCAGGAAAAAGCTAAAAATTTCAGAATTGCACCGTGCAATGTGGAGATATTACTGTTTGTGCATTTACAATATTCATTGATTTTTGCCATTGAAAAACGTCCAGAAATGTTTGAAGCTACTGACTGAATGAAAGGAGCTGGCATCTCACTCTCTTTGAATCTTCTTTATCATGCTAGGATTAACAGGAAAAAGCTAAAAATTTCAGAATTGCACCGTGCAATGTGGAGATATTACTGTTTGTGCATTTACAATATTCATTGATTTTTGCCATTGAAAAACATGTTTTTCATATACCAGAAATGTTTGAAGCTACTGACTGAATGAAAGGAGCTGGCATCTCACTCTCTTTGAATCTTCTTTATCATGCTAGGATTAGCAGGAAAAAGCAAAAAATTTCAGAATTGCACCGTGCAATGTGGAGATATTACTGTTTGTGCATTTACAATATTCATTGATTTTTGCCATTGAAAAACGTCCAGAAATGTTTGAAGCTACTGACTGAATGAAAGGAGCTGGCATCTCACTCTCTTTGAATCTTCTTTATCATGCTAGGATTAACAGGAAAAAGCTAAAAATTTCAGAATTGCACCGTGCAATGTGGAGATATTACTGTTTGTGCATTTACAATATTCATTGATTTTTGCCATTGAAAAACATGTTTTTCATATACCAGAAATGTTTGAAGCTACTGACTGAATGAAAGGAGCTGGCATCTCACTCTCTTTGAATCTTCTTTATCATGCTAGGATTAACAGGAAAAAGCTAAAAATTTCAGAATTGCACCGTGCAATGTGGAGATATTACTGTTTGTGCATTTACAATATTCATTGATTTTTGCCATTGAAAAACATGTTTTTCATATACCAGAAATGTTTGAAGCTACTGACTGAATGAAAGGAGCTGGCATCTCACTCTCTTTGAATCTTCTTTATCATGCTAGGATTAGCAGGAAAAAGCTAAAAATTTCAGAATTGCACCGTGCAATGTGGAGATATTACTGTTTGTGCATTTACAATATTCATTGATTTTTGCCATTGAAAAACGTCCAGAAATGTTTGAAGCTACTGACTGAATGAAAGGAGCTGGCATCTCACTCTCTTTGAATCTTCTTTATCATGCTAGGATTAACAGGAAAAAGCTAAAAATTTCAGAATTGCACCGTGCAATGTGGAGATATTACTGTTTGTGCATTTACAATATTCATTGATTTTTGCCATTGAAAAACATGTTTTTCATATACCAGAAATGTTTGAAGCTACTGACTGAATTAAAGGAGCTGGCATCTCACTCTCTTTGAATCTTCTTTATCATGCTAGGATTAGCAGGAAAAAGCAAAAAATTTCAGAATTGCACCGTGCAATGTGGAGATATTACTGTTTGTGCATTTACAATATTCATTGATTTTTGCCATTGAAAAACGTCCAGAAATGTTTGAAGCTACTGACTGAATGAAAGGAGCTGGCATCTCACTCTCTTTGAATCTTCTTTATCATGCTAGGATTAACAGGAAAAAGCTAAAAATTTCAGAATTGCACAGTGCAATGTGGAGATATTACTGTTTGTGCATTTACAATATTCATTGATTTTTGCCATTGAAAAACATGTTTTTCATATACCAGAAATGTTTGAAGCTACTGACTGAATGAAAGGAGCTGGCATCTCACTCTCTTTGAATCTTCTTTATCATGCTAGGATTAGCAGGAAAAAGCAAAAAATTTCAGAATTGCACCGTGCAATGTGGAGATATTACTGTTTGTGCATTTACAATATTCATTGATTTTTGCCATTGAAAAACGTCCAGAAATGTTTGAAGCTACTGACTGAATGAAAGGAGCTGGCATCTCACTCTCTTTGAATCTTCTTTATCATGCTAGGATTAACAGGAAAAAGCTAAAAATTTCAGAATTGCACCGTGCAATGTGGAGATTTTACTGTTTGTGCATTTACAATATTCATTGATTTTTGCCATTGAAAAACATGTTTTTCATATACCAGAAATGTTTGAAGCTACTGACTGAATGAAAGGAGCTGGCATCTCACTCTCTTTGAATCTTCTTTATCATGCTAGGATTAACAGGAAAAAGCTAAAAATTTCAGAATTGCACCGTGCAATGTGGAGATATTACTGTTTGTGCATTTACAATATTCATTGATTTTTGCCATTGAAAAACATGTTTTTCATATACCAGAAATGTTTGAAGCTACTGACTGAATGAAAGGAGCTGGCATCTCACTCTCTTTGAATCTTCTTTATCATGCTAGGATTAACAGGAAAAAGCTAAAAATTTCAGAATTGCACCGTGCAATGTGGAGATATTACTGTTTGTGCATTTACAATATTCATTGATTTTTGCCATTGAAAAACGTCCAGAAATGTTTGAAGCTACTGACTGAATGAAAGGAGCTGGCATCTCACTCTCTTTGAATCTTCTTTATCATGCTAGGATTAACAGGAAAAAGCTAAAAATTTCAGAATTGCACCGTGCAATGTGGAGATATTACTGTTTGTGCATTTACAATATTCATTGATTTTTGCCATTGAAAAACATGTTTTTCATATACCAGAAATGTTTGAAGCTACTGACTGAATGAAAGGAGCTGGCATCTCACTCTCTTTGAATCTTCTTTATCATGCTAGGATTAACAGGAAAAAGCTAAAAATTTCAGAATTGCACCGTGCAATGTGGAGATATTACTGTTTGTGCATTTACAATATTCATTGATTTTTGCCATTGAAAAACATGTTTTTCATATACCAGAAATGTTTGAAGCTACTGACTGAATGAAAGGAGCTGGCATCTCACTCTCTTTGAATCTTCTTTATCATGCTAGGATTAACAGGAAAAAGCTAAAAATTTCAGAATTGCACCGTGCAATGTGGAGATATTACTGTTTGTGCATTTACAATATTCATTGATTTTTGCCATTGAAAAACGTCCAGAAATGTTTGAAGCTACTGACTGAATGAAAGGAGCTGGCATCTCACTCTCTTTGAATCTTCTTTATCATGCTAGGATTAACAGGAAAAAGCTAAAAATTTCAGAATTGCACCGTGCAATGTGGAGATATTACTGTTTGTGCATTTACAATATTCATTGATTTTTGCCATTGAAAAACATGTTTTTCATATACCAGAAATGTTTGAAGCTACTGACTGAATGAAAGGAGCTGGCATCTCACTCTCTTTGAATCTTCTTTATCATGCTAGGATTAGCAGGAAAAAGCTAAAAATTTCAGAATTGCACCGTGCAATGTGGAGATATTACTGTTTGTGCATTTACAATATTCATTGATTTTTGCCATTGAAAAACGTCCAGAAATGTTTGAAGCTACTGACTGAATGAAAGGAGCTGGCATCTCACTCTCTTTGAATCTTCTTTATCATGCTAGGATTAACAGGAAAAAGCTAAAAATTTCAGAATTGCACCGTGCAATGTGGAGATATTACTGTTTGTGCATTTACAATATTCATTGATTTTTGCCATTGAAAAACATGTTTTTCATATACCAGAAATGTTTGAAGCTACTGACTGAATGAAAGGAGCTGGCATCTCACTCTCTTTGAATCTTCTTTATCATGCTAGGATTAGCAGGAAAAAGCAAAAAATTTCAGAATTGCACCGTGCAATGTGGAGATATTACTGTTTGTGCATTTACAATATTCATTGATTTTTGCCATTGAAAAACGTCCAGAAATGTTTGAAGCTACTGACTGAATGAAAGGAGCTGGCATCTCACTCTCTTTGAATCTTCTTTATCATGCTAGGATTAACAGGAAAAAGCTAAAAATTTCAGAATTGCACCGTGCAATGTGGAGATATTACTGTTTGTGCATTTACAATATTCATTGATTTTTGCCATTGAAAAACGTTTTTCATATACCAGAAATGTTTGAAGCTACTGACTGAATGAAAGGAGCTGGCATCTCACTCTCTTTGAATCTTCTATGCTAGGATTAACAGGAAAAAGCTAAAAATTTCAGAATTGCACCGTGCAATGTGGAGATATTACTGTTTGTGCATTTACAATATTCATTGATTTTTGCCATTGAAAAACATGTTTTTCATATACCAGAAATGTTTGAAGCTACTGACTGAATGAAAGGAGCTGGCATCTCACTCTCTTTGAATCTTCTTTATCATGCTAGGATTAGCAGGAAAAAGCTAAAAATTTCAGAATTGCACCGTGCAATGTGGAGATATTACTGTTTGTGCATTTACAATATTCATTGATTTTTGCCATTGAAAAACGTCCAGAAATGTTTGAAGCTACTGACTGAATGAAAGGAGCTGGCATCTCACTCTCTTTGAATCTTCTTTATCATGCTAGGATTAACAGGAAAAAGCTAAAAATTTCAGAATTGCACCGTGCAATGTGGAGATATTACTGTTTGTGCATTTACAATATTCATTGATTTTTGCCATTGAAAAACATGTTTTTCATATACCAGAAATGTTTGAAGCTACTGACTGAATGAAAGGAGCTGGCATCTCACTCTCTTTGAATCTTCTTTATCATGCTAGGATTAGCAGGAAAAAGCAAAAAATTCAGAATTGCACCGTGCAATGTGGAGATATTACTGTTTGTGCATTTACAATATTCATTGATTTTTGCCATTGAAAAACGTCCAGAAATGTTTGAAGCTACTGACTGAATGAAAGGAGCTGGCATCTCACTCTCTTTGAATCTTCTTTATCATGCTAGGATTAACAGGAAAAAGCTAAAAATTTCAGAATTGCACAGTGCAATGTGGAGATATTACTGTTTGTGCATTTACAATATTCATTGATTTTTGCCATTGAAAAACATGTTTTTCATATACCAGAAATGTTTGAAGCTACTGACTGAATGAAAGGAGCTGGCATCTCACTCTCTTTGAATCTTCTTTATCATGCTAGGATTAACAGGAAAAAGCTAAAAATTTCAGAATTGCACCGTGCAATGTGGAGATATTACTGTTTGTGCATTTACAATATTCATTGATTTTTGCCATTGAAAAACATGTTTTTCCATTACTTCATTCCAGAAATGTTTGAAGCTACTGACTGAATGAAAGGAGCTGGCATCTCACTCTCTTTGAATCTTCTTTATCATGCTAGGATTAACAGGAAAAAGCTAAAAATTTCAGAATTGCACCGTGCAATGTGGAGATATTACTGTTTGTGCATTTACAATATTCATTGATTTTTGCCATTGAAAAACTGTTTACCAGAAATGTTTGAAGCTACTGACTGAATGAAAGGAGCTGGCATCTCACTCTCTTTGAATCTTCTTTATCATGCTAGGATTAACAGGAAAAAGCTAAAAATTTCAGAATTGCACCGTGCAATGTGGAGATATTACTGTTTGTGCATTTACAATATTCATTGATTTTTGCCATTGAAAAACATGTTTTTCATATACCAGAAATGTTTGAAGCTACTGACTGAATGAAAGGAGCTGGCATCTCACTCTCTTTGAATCTTCTTTATCATGCTAGGATTAACAGGAAAAAGCTAAAAATTTCAGAATTGCACCGTGCAATGTGGAGATATTACTGTTTGTGCATTTACAATATTCATTGATTTTTGCCATTGAAAACGTTCCAGAAATGTTTGAAGCTACTGACTGAATGAAAGGAGCTGGCATCTCACTCTCTTTGAATCTTCTTTATCATGCTAGGATTAACAGGAAAAAGCTAAAAATTTCAGAATTGCACCGTGCAATGTGGAGATACTGTTTGTGCATTTACAATATTCATTGATTTCTTGCCATTGAAAAACATGTTTTTTCATATACCAGAAATGTTTGAGCTACTGACTGAATGAAAGGAGTGCATATCACTCTCTTTGAATCTTCCTTTATCATGCTAGGATTAACAGGAAAAAGCTAAAAATTTCAAGAATTGCACCCGTGCAATGTCGGCAGATATTACTGTTTGTGCATTTACAATATTCATTG
>NW_027367986.1:0-53175 GCF_046119375.1 Phyllobates terribilis | reverse complement strand
ACTGTGCTGTATATAGAGCTACAGATACTCACTGTGCTGTATATAGGGCTACAGATACTCACTGTGCTGTATATAGAGCTACAGATACTCACTGTGCTGTATATAGGACTACAGATACTCACTGTGCTGTATATAGGGTTACAGATACTCATTGTGCTGTATATAGGACTACAGATACTCACTGTGCTGTATATAGGGTTACAGATACTCACTGTGCCTGTATATAGAGCTACAGATACTCACTGTGCTGTATATAGGACTACAGATACTCACTGTGCTGTATATAGGGTTACAGATACTCACTGTGCTGTATATAGAGCTACAGATACTCACTGTGCCTGTATAATAGGAGCTACAGATACTCACTGTGCTGTATATAGAGCTACAGATACTCACTGTGCTGTATATAGGGCTACAGATACTCACTGTGCTGTATATAGAGCTACAGATACTCACTGTGCTGTATATAGAGCTACAGATACTCACTGTGCCTGTATATAGGGTACAGATACTCACTGTGCCTGTATATAGAGCTACAGATACTCACTGTGCTGTATATAGGACTACAGATACTCACTGTGCTGTATATAGGACTACAGATACTCACTGTGCTGTATATAGAGCTACAGATACTCACTGTGCTGTATATAGAGCTACAGATACTCACTGTGCTGTATATAGAGCTACAGATACTCACTGTGCTGTATATAGGCTACAGATACTCACTGTGCTGTATATAGAGCTACAGATACTCACTGTGCTGTATATAGAGCTACAGATACTCACTGTGCCTGTATATAGGGCTACAGATACTCACTGTGCTGTATATAGAGCTACAGATACTCACTGTGCTGTATATAGAGCTACAGATACTCACTGTGCTGTATATAGGGCTACAGATACTCACTGTGCTGTATATAGGAGCTACAGATACTCACTGTGCTGTATATAGAGCTACAGATACTCACTGTGCTGTATATAGAGCTACAGATACTCACTGTGCTGTATATAGAGCTACAGATACTCACTGTGCTGTTTACAGGGCTACAGATACTCACTGTGCTGTATATAGAGCTACAGATACTCACTGTGCTGTATATAGAGCTATAGATACTCACTGTGCCTGTATATAGGGCTACAGATACTCACTGTGCTGTATATAGAGCTATAGATACTCACTGTGCTGTATATAGAGCTACAGATATTCACTGTGCCTGTATATAGGCTACAGATACTCACTGTGCTGTATATAGAGCTACAGATACTCACTGTGCCTGTATATAGAGCTACAGATACTCACTGTGCTGTATATAGAGCTACAGATACTCACTGTGCTGTATATAGAGCTACAGATACTCACTGTGCCTGTATATAGAGCTACAGATACTCACTGTGCTGTATATAGAGCTACAGATACTCACTGTGCTGTATATAGAGCTACAGATACTCACTGGTGCTGTATATAGAGCTACAGATACTCACTGTGCTGTATATAGAGCTACAGATACTCACTGTGCTGTATATAGAGCTACAGATACTCACTGTGCCTGTATATAGGACTACAGATACTCACTGTGCTGTACTATAGAGCTACAGATATACACTGTGCCTGTATATAGAGCTACAGATACTCACTGTGCTGTATATAGAGCTACAGATACTCACTGTGGTGTATATAGAGCTACAGATACTCACTGTGCTGTATATAGAGCTACAGATACTCACTGTGCTGTATATAGGGCTACAGATATTCACTGTGCCTGTATATAAGAGCTACAGAAACTCACTGTGCCTGTATATAGAGCTACAGATACTCACTGTGCTGTATATAGGGCTACAGATACTCACTGTGCCTGTATATAGAGCTACAGATACTCACTGTGCTTTATATAGAGCTACAGATACCACTGTGCTGTATATAGGGCTACAGATACTCACTGTGCTGTACATAGAGCTACAGATATACACTGTGCCTGTATATAGAGCTACAGATACTCACTGTGCTGTATATAGAGCTACAGATACTCACTGTGGTGTATATAGAGCTACAGATACTCACTGTGCTGTATATAGAGCTACAGATACTCACTGTGCTGTATATAGGGCTACAGATACTCACTGTGCCTGTATATAGGGCTACAGATACTCACTGTGCTGTATATAGAGCTACAGATACTCACTGTGCCTGTATATAGGGCTACAGATATTCACTGTGCCTGTATATAGAGCTACAGATACTCACTGTGCCTGTATATAGAGCTACAGATACTCACTGTGCCTGTATATAGAGCTACAGATACTCACTGTGCTGTATATAGAGCTACAGATACTCACTGTGCTGTATATAGGGCTACAGATACTCACTGTGCCTGTATATAGAGCTACAGATACTCACTGTGCTGTATATAGGGCTACAGATACTCACTGTGCTGTATATAGGGCTACAGATACTCACTGTGCCTGTATATAGGGCTACAGATACTCACTGTGCTGTATATAGGGCTACAGATACTCACTGTGCCTGTATATAGGGCTACAGATACTCACTGTGCCTGTATATAGGACTACAGATACTCACTGTGCTGTATATAGGGTTACAGATACTCACTGTGCCTGTATATAGGGCTACAGATACTCACTGTGCCTGTATATAGGGCTACAGATACTCACTGTGCTGTATATAGAGCTACAGATACTCACTGTGCTGTATATAGGACTACAGATACTCACTGTGCCTGTATATAGAGCTACAGATACTCACTGTGCTGTATATAGAGCTACAGATACTCACTGTGCCTGTATATAGAGCTACAGATACTCACTGTGCCTGTATATAGAGCTACAGATACTCACTGTGCTGTATATAGGACTACAGATACTCACTGTGCCTGTATATAGAGCTACAGATACTCACTGTGCCTGTATATAGGACTACAGATACTCACTGTGCCTGTATATAGAGCTACAGATACTCACTGTGCCTGTATATAGGGCTACAGATACTCACTGTGCCTGTATATAGGACTACAGATACTCACTGTGCTGTATATAGGGCTACAGATACTCACTGTGCCTGTATATAGAGCTACAGATACTCACTGTGCCTGTATATAGAGCTACAGATACTCACTGTGCTGTATATAGAGCTACAGATACTCACTGTGCTGTATATAGAGCTACAGATACTCACTGTGCTGTATATAGAGCTACAGATACTCACTGTGCCTGTATATGGGACTACAGATACTCACTGTGCTGTATATAGAGCTACAGATACTCACTGTGCCTGTATATAGGACTACAGATACTCACTGTGCTGTATATAGAGCTACAGATACTCACTGTGCTGTATATAGAGCTACAGATACTCACTGTGCTGTATATAGGGCTACAGATACTCACTGTGCTGTATATAGGGTTACAGATACTCATTGTGCCTGTATATAGAGCTACAGATACTCACTGTGCCTGTATATAGGACTACATATACTCACTGTGCTGTATATAGGGCTACAGATACTCACTGTGCTGTATATAGAGCTACAGATACTCACTGTGCTGTATGTAGAGCTACAGATACTCAATGTGCTGTATATAGGGCTACAGATACTCACTGTGCTGTATATAGAGCTACAGATACTCACTGTGCTGTATATAGGGCTACAGATACTCACTGTGCTGTATATAGGGTTACAGATACTCACTGTGCCTGTATATAGAGCTACAGATACTCACTGTGCTGTATATAGAGCTACAGATACTCACTGTGCTGTATATAGGACTACAGATACTCACTGTGCTGTATATAGGACTACAGATACTCACTGTGCCTGTATATAGGGCTACAGATACTCACTGTGCTGTATATAGAGCTACAGATACTCACTGTGCTGTATATAGGGCTACAGATATTCACTGTGCTGTATATAGGGTTACAGATACTCACTGTGCTGTATATAGAGCTACAGATACTCACTGTGCTGTATATAGGGCTACAGATACTCACTGTGCCTGTATATAGAGCTACAGATACTCACTGTGCTGTATATAGGACTACAGATACTCACTGTGCTGTATATAGGACTACAGATACTCACTGTGCTGTATATAGAGCTACAGATACTCACTGTTCCTGTATATAGGGCTACAGATACTCACTGTGCTGTATATAGGGCTACAGATACTCACTGTGCTGTATATAGAGCTACAGATACTCACTGTGCTGTATATAGGGCTACAGATACTCACTGTGCTGTTTGGTGACATGGTGTGTACCACACTCAACATGGACCAGAGGAAGCAAAGGAAAGAGTTGTCTCAGGAGATTAAAGAAAATTATAGACAAGCATGTTAAAGGTAAAGGTTATAAGACCATCTCCAAGCAGCTTGATGTTCCTGTGACTACAGTTGCACATATTATTCAGAAATTTAAGATCCATGGGACTGTAGCCAACCTCCCTGGACGTGACCGCAGGAGGAAAATTGATGACAAATCAAAGAGACGGATAATACGAATGGAAACAAAAGAGCCCAGGATAATTTCTAAAGAGATAAAAGGTGAATTTCAAGCTCAAGGAACATCAGTGTCAGATCGCACCATCCGTCGTTGTTTGATCCAAAGTGGATTTCATGGGAGATGACCAAGGAGAACACCATTGTTGAAGAAGAAAAAAAAAAGCGAGTCTGGAATTTGCCAAACTACATGTTGACAAGCCACAAACTTCTGGGAGAATGTCCTATGGACAGATGAGATAAAAATGGAAGTTTTTGGCAAGGCACATCAGCTCTATGTTCACAGAAGGAAAAATGAAGCATATCAAGAAAAGAACACTGTCCCTACTGTGAAACATGGTGGAGGCTCTGTTATGTTCTGGGGCTGCTTTGCTGCGTATGGCACAGAATCTGTGCAGGGTACAATGAAATCTCAAGACTATCAAGGGATTCTAGAGAGAAATGTATCCAGTATCAGAAAGCTTGGTCTCAGTGGCAGGTCATGGGTCTTGCAACAGGATAATGACCCAAAACACACAGCTAAAAACACACAAGAATGGCTAAGAGGAAACATTGGACTATTCTGAAGTGGCTTCTATGAGCCCGGACCTAAGTCCTATTGAGCATCTTTGGAAAGAGCTGAAACGTCTGGAAAAGGCAACCTTCAACCACGAGACAACTGGAGCAGTTTGCTCATGAGGAGTCGCCAAAATACCTGTCGAGAGGCGCAGACGTCTCATTGACAGTTACAGGAATCTTCTGATTGCAGTGATCGCCTCAAAAGGTTCTTCAACAAAATATTAAGTTAAGAAGAAGAGAACCATCATTTCTGTCCAGGCCGATTTCATGAGTTTAATGTCTGACCTTCATTTCTTCATTTTCATAGATTATTAATTTATTATTACTTTTGTCAGATTCAAGTTATTTCTGTGACCATTGTGGGTTTTTCTTTCATTAAATGAGGGGCACCAGCAATTTTGACCACGTGTGTATTTATTCCAAAGGGTGAAACCAAATATTAACTTGAGGGTGTCAACAATTTTGTCCGGCTCATTTTTGGGGTTTTGTGTGTAATTTTGTCCAATTGGCCTTTTTTCTGTTTTTTTGTTGTTGTTCCAATAAACACAAAGGAAATAAACCTGTGTATAACAAAACATGTAATTGTGATAATGTTCTGGGAGAAATACTTCATTTTCTGGAACAATTTCAAGGGTGCCAACACTTTCAGTCATAACCATAGATAGATAGATTTGCAGACAGACATTAGGTGGGTGACTGCCCCGCTCGGCCGTGTGTCTCTGTTTTGTCAGGTGCGAGCTGACACTGATCGCCTCTTTATTCGCATGATGTCCGTGTTTCTATGGAAACAGAGACAATGTCATTTCCATCTCTTGTGATATCCGGGACATTCTTCCACGTAAGCCATCATTTCTTCCCTGTTAGTGGAGGGTCGGTCTCCACAGCCCCATGCTGATCCCCGGGTCGTGCTCCCCCGTCCTGATCCCCGAGTCGTGCTATCCCATGCAGGTCCCCGGGTTATGCTCTCCCATGCAGGTCCCCGGGTCGTGCTCTCCCGTGCTGATCCACGGGTCATGCTCTCCCATGCTGATCCCCGGATCGTGCTCCCCCATCCTGATCCCCGAGTCGTGCTCTCCCATGCTGATCCCCGGATCGTGCTCCCCCATCCTGATCCCCGGGTCGTGCTCTCCCATGCTGATCCCCGGGTCATGCCCCTCCATCCTGATCCCCGGGTCATGCTCCCCCGTCCTGATCCCCTGGTCGTGCTCTACCATGCTGATCCCCTGGTCATGCTCTCCCATGCTGATCCTCGAGTCATGCTCTCCCATGCTGATCCCCGGATCGTGCTCCCCCATCCTGATCCCCGGGTCGTGCTCTCCCATGCTGATCCCCGGGTCATGCCCCTCCATCCTGATCCCCGGGTCATGCTCCCCCGTCCTGATCCCCCTGGTCGTGCTCTACCATGCTGATCCCCTGGTCACGCTCTACCATGCTGATCCTCGAGTCATGCTCTCCCATGCTGATCCCCGAGTCGTGCTCTCCCGTGCTGATCCCTGAGTTGTGTTCTCCCATGCTGATCCCCGGGTCATGCTCTTGTGGCGCCCCTGAGGGTTCAGTCGCCACAGAGGTACTGCATCTCACCCAGAGGTGTGGTATCCCACTCTCAGGTAAGGATGGAGTACTAACCGGGACCCAAACACCTGCATCCAACACATCCACTTCAGTAGGGCAGGGCGAGATTGCTCCTAAGGGAGAGCACAGTCCCTGGTTCCTGGCTATGGTGAAGAGGAACCAAGTGAGGGGGAACCATGTAGTGGGTGTGGGTGGAGGAAGCAGATTAAGGGAGCACTTCAGAAGGAGCTGTATAAAATGGGAATCCATCTTGAGAGAGTGTGTTCAGTAGGGGTTCAGTTGGAGGAGGAAAGTGAGGGGAGCAGGGGCTCTGCACGAGCTCTGCTCCGAAGAGGGACTAGTGAGAGGCCCAAGATTGAGAAGAGGAGAGGAGCAGGAAGGAAGGCTCCAGTAGGAAGGGGATCCTAGGGGTACGGGCAGTGCTGGAGGCCACCCATACGCCCGAATCTACCTGGTGTGGAGGGATCAAGCCGCAGAGGGGACCGGCCCCTAAACTAGTGGAGAACTACAAGGCTCAGCTAGAAACTGGAGGCTGCTGTACTTGCAAGGCGCAGTGGCCACAACCACAATTACATCGCCGAAAAGGTGTCCACAAAGGGTCCAGGGGACTGCACGTTGCCCGACAAGACCTGAGGCTACCGGATTGGGACACTGATTGTGAGGTGCAGGGCAGGAGGGCGAGAGCCAGCGCAGGACGATGACTGAGGAAGGCACATAGGAAGGGGTCCTGTCAAGCACTCTTGAACTACCTGAGGGATTGCGGAACCTCGTCTTGGTGAATGCAGCGCGACGTGGGAGGCTGTAACCTGTACAGTGCAACCTGAGGAACTTAATAACTGTGAGTAAACTCGGAAGACTGCACCCCACTGTCTCTGTGATTATTATCTGCGCCATCACCCCCTGCACTACAACGCCCAGCACCACCTATAACATCTACACGGCCCTGGAGGTAAGCTCTACCTGTGGAGAGCCACACCAGCTTTGCTGCACTAACACCAGCTCCAGAGGACCTGCTCCGCAGCGGCGGCTCCACATAGCCGCATACCACAGGTGGCGTGACGAACTGTATATAAAAACTTTATAAATCCCCTGTAAATAATTCCCCTTTTGAATGACCGCCCTGGGTCATGGACCGGGTCACCGCCACTGTGACATCTCCCCAAGCAACGACCAGCCCGGCACCGAATACCCCACGGCCCAGGGGGCGCGTCACTCTCCCATGCTGATCCCCGGGTCATGCTCCCCCATCCTGATCCCCGGGTCATGCTCCCCCATCCTGATCCCCGGGTCGTGCTCCCCCGTGCTGATCCCCGAGTCGTGCTCTCTCGCGTTGATCCCCGGGTCGTGCTCTTCCATGCTGATCCCCGGGTTGTGCTCTCCCGTGCTGATCCCCGAGTCATGCTCTCCCGTGCTGATCCCCGAGTCGTGCTCTCCCGTGCTGATCCCCGAGTCGTGCTCTCTTGTGCTGATCCCCGAGTCGTGCTCTCCCGTGCTGATCCCCGGGTTGCGCTCTCCCGTGCTGATCCCTGGGTCGTGCTCTCCCATGCTGAATCCTGGGTCGTGCTCTCCCATTCTGATTGCCTGGTCGTGCTCCCCATGCTGATCCCCTCGCGTCATGGTCTCCCATGCTGATCGCCAGGTCATGCTCTCCAGGCTGACCCCTGACCTCCTCCAATCTCCTTGACAGTGGACGTTACCTTGTACTTGATCCCGCTGTGATCGCTCCTCATCGTGTAACAATAAGAGAGTGCCGCCATGTCTAACAGTCACACAGACCCACTGAGATTTTAAGCCATTTTTCTTTTTTTACTTTCGGCATTTGTTTTTGTGCGCACATGGTTCATGAATGTTGCACAAGTTCAAAAATGCTCTTTTATATCTTTCACCCTTTTTTAGCCTTCTATAGAGTATTTTTTTATGTGTTAAAAAGATGCGCACAACATTTCTGCCGTACAAACCAATCACTTCACGGGATGGGGACTGTTTAAAAAGTCGCAAATAATGAACCGGATGCAACTTCTGGATGAGAAAGACTGCACCACGATGGAGAACAGAGGAGGAAATGGGCGGACAAGTAGAAAATGGACTTTAAAATAAATGTAAAAAAAAATGTAACTTTGACCTGGGATGATTTGCAGTTATCCCAGCACTCGTCCTGCAGTTCCCAGTACCCCCCGGTAGATTCCGTGTCCCCCGCAGCCTCCTCCAGACATCGTGAGACCACAGAGAACTGGGCCGTGTGGGCGGTTGTGCTGGGAGCACTGGATCTGGTGTCTCCCTCTTACAGACTCTTCTTACATGTTCCCTTCCTGACACCATTCAGTGTGTGGCCCCCTGGGGACCCCGCTGTATTCAGACCTGGCAGCTCATTACTTGCACAAAGTTCAGCTGTGGAAAAGCCAGAAATTCCAGAACCTTCTGTGAGCGGTGATAAAGGCAGGTGAGAGACTCACTGTAGATCTAGTAGTCGTGAACCAGGAGGTTCAGGATGAGCAGATCTCATAAGTAGGTTCAATAAGAAGAAGTGACTATTAATTCATACTGAGCCTATGGGGGGCTCACGCTTTATGGCTCCATTGTGTTGTGATCCCAAGCATCCACTAATTGGTGCATTACATGAGGGGTCTGTACTCGTCCTCCAGGGACCCCCTGCTCCATTTAGTTTTCCGCTGGCTTCTTGCTGGAGTCCTGGGATAATTGATTTTCTGCAGAGTAATGGGAGAGCGCAGCGAGACCTCAATCTCCCCAACCTGATTGTCTGTAAGGAAGACGCTGAGGAAATCTGATTAATATTCACCAGGAGATTGCAGCTCACCTGCACCACGGGGGGCAACAAAAAGGAGAAGGGGGGTGCAAAGGAATGATTCCCAACCCTATATGTGAAGGGAATGGCCCAGACGTTTCCCACCTGCCATTCCATGTACCTAGATAAGGCAGAGAGTGCACAGGTGTATCTGTGACGCCCTGCGGCTGCAGGCTGTCACAGAACTCCTGGGTGTTGCACAGACGGATTCTCCCCAGTGGCCTCAATACATGCAGACACCTCCACCCAAGTCCACTAGATGGAGCCCTGACAAGTATATATATACTGGGGGGTGGAGTTTAGCTAGGGAGCTCTCAGCGTCCAGGGATCGTGGTAACCAGGGGAAAGCCCTCGCCGCCAAGCAGACGGGTGAGAGAATCATCAAGGAAGCTAGACCCTGTTCCAGGCAGGTCAGAAGCTCCAGGGAGAGAGACAGGAAGATACAGGCAAGGAGGCCTTACACCCGCTCACTGAGGAGCAAGTCCAGAAGTGCACACCACCTACAAGTACCCCGGACGTACCTGACTACCATCATCAGTAAAGGTACTGAAGCGAACCCCTGTGTGCGTGTCTGTTCTTCCTCTGACCCGGCTGGGTCCTCTCTCTCCTGCATCCCTTCACACTATCCCTGCCCCAGGGGCCCGCTCCACCTGTGGGGAGCAGAAACACCTCAGCTGCCATCCCAACACCCCCGGAGGTCTGAAGCAGCGCTGGTAATCATTACCAGGTACCACAGGTGGCGTCACAAACTGTTTATTTATTTTATCCAATTTCCAATCCCCTTTTTCAAGAGTGACCACAGGGGACGGGCCCGGGAGCCGACCACTGCGACATCCCCCAAACCAGGTAAAGGCCCGGGTACCGAGTCATCCCCATACCCTGGGCTCGTCAACCTCTTTCTGGCGTCACGAACAGGATATCGTGCCCGTTGCCACCGGGTACTGTGCGCCTTAGAGAACTGTGTCGCATACCGTGGTGAAGTTTTCCCGCCAATTGCCGCTGTTTCCCGCCATTGTCCGCCATTTTCGAGTCACTGCGCGGGAAGAAGAGGGGCGTAACCACAGAAGCACGCCAAGCCCAAGCCCCGCCTCACGCACTGATGCAGCGTCAGGTCCTGGAAGGAGACCGCCGTGCCGGGAAGCGCACTCCCTGACGTCAGAGACGCAAGGTCCTGCACTGGAGTTGCTCGACGGGCAACTCCCCTGTTCCCGTCCGGAGGACCGCAGCCCACGCTAGAAGCCGGAAGGTAGGCCGCAGTTAACTAGGGGGCACAGCGATAGCGGATGATCAGCAACAGGCCGGGTCCCCAGTTAATGCCCCAGATGACCAGTCTGCACCCGACGCTGCTCAGGAAGGAGCAGTCGCCGCACCAGCAGGAGCTGTGGCACGGATGGTGCCCATGGCTCTACAGCATGCCCTAAATGTTCAGAGGGTGAGGGAACTGTTGGAACAGGACACCCTGACTGAACGGGAGGATGACCAGGACGGGTCACCCACCTCCCATAACGAGGCGCAGCCCAGGAGGGGGCGCCCTTGAGCTACTAGTTCCCCGGTAGCTCTCATGTTAAGTATAAGTTAACCTGAACTTGGAGTCTGTGAACTATGAGCGGTCCCACCATTGTATATAGTTTGCACCTCCTGAGGTGCCCCCTGGTGGTTTTCACAAGACCACCACCACTAAAACCTGCTTGGCGTGGCCGAACCAGTGGTCCTACACCAGTCCTGCTGCCCGCTCAGGACCTTCGTTGGGGGTTTGGAGCAGGTCCCCCACAAGCCAACTTACCCGGATGAGAGGGACACACCCGAGGAGGGATCTCATCAAAACTAGTCGTTGCAGAAAGTAAAGTTGTGTTGCTGCTAATGTGCATGTGCGCAATTGTTATAAAAGTATTTTTATATATGTTAGAAAGAAAGAAAATATTTTTGCTACAAGTAAAGTATAAATAATGTTTATTAAACCTGTTATTGCAACGTTCAAGCTACGTGCCTCCCATAAAGGGAAGAAAAGTTGTTGTAATGTTTAAAAATATGTTATCCTTGTGTTACCTGTTATACAAAAATGTTTCAGTCCGGGAGTACTGACTTGTACTAGGGGGGAATGTGACGCCCTGCAGCTGCAGGCTGTCACAGAACTCCTGGGTGTTGCACAGACGGATTCTCTCCAGTGGCCTCAATACATGCAGACATCTCCACCTAAGTCCACTAGATGGAGCCCTGACAAGTATGCAAGATACTGGGGGGTGGAGTTTAGCTAGGGAGCTCTCAGTGCAGTTTAGTTGAGTTCTCAGTCAGCTTCCAGACAGAGAGGAACTAGAGAGAGCAAGCTGCAGTCTGTGTGGCCGAAGGCCAGGCTAGGCCCCAGGCTATGGGCTAGTCTGGCCAGTGAGACCCTAGAGTGGGCCAGAAGGCAGAGTAGAGGAGAAGAGCCATCTGGGACAGAGGGACCATAGAAGGTTCGTCCCAGACGCAAGCCGGGCACCGGGCCCGTGCCTATTGGGATCTCTATGCCCAGTAGGGAATCCGGCATTCCGAGGAGGATTTTATAGCCCTCGATCCACCCGTGAATACCGCACATTCAGAGGACTAGGTACCACGAAGGCCCCAGCGTCCAGGGATCGTGGTAACCAGGGGAAAGCCCTCGCCGCCAAGCAGACGGGTGAGAGAATCATCAAGGAAGCTAGACCCTGTTCCAGGCAGGTCAGAAGCTCCAGGGAGAGAGACAGGAAGATACAGGCAAGGAGGCCTTACACCCGCTCACTGGGGAGCAAGTCCAGAAGTGCACACCACCTACAAGTACCCCGGACGTACCTGACTGCCATCATCAGTAAAGGTACTGAAGCGAACCCCTGTGTGCGTGTCTGTTCTTCCTCTGACCCGGCTGGGTTCCCTCTCTCCTGCATCCCTTCACACCATGCCTGTCTCGGGGACCCGCTCCACATGTGGGGAGCAGGAACACCTCAGCTGCCATCCCATCACACCCGGAGGTCTGAAGCAGCGCTGGTAATCATTACCAGATACCACAGGTGGCGTCACGAACTGTTTATTTATTTTATCCAAGTTCCAATCCCCTTTTTCAAGAGTGACCACAGGGTACGGGCCCGGGAGCCGACCACTGCGACACCCCCAAACCAGGTAAAGGCCCGGGTACCGAGTCATCCCCATCCACTGGGCGCGTCATATCCAACACAAAGAACTGAGAAAAAGTCACACAGCGCCCAGATATACAGCACATAGATATACACACATACTGCGCCCACAAATACAGCACCCAGATATACACACATACAGCACCCAGATATACAGCACCCAGATATACAGCACATAGATATACACACATACAGTGCCCAGATATACAGCACCCAGATATACACACATACTGCGCCCACAAATACAGCACCCAGATATACACACATACAGCACCCAGATATACAGCACCCAGATATACACACATACAGCGCCCAGATATACAGCACCCAGATATACACACATACAGCGCCCAGATATACAGCACATAGATATACACACATACAGTGCCCAGATATACAGCACCCAGATATACACACATACTGCGCCCACAAATACAGCACCCAGATATACACACATACAGCGCCCAGATATACAGCACATAGATATACACACATACAGCTCCCAGATATACAGCACCCAGATATACACACATACAGCGCCCAGATATACAGCTCCCAGATATACACACATACAGCGCCCAGATATACAGCACCCAGATATACACACATACAGCGCCAAGATATACAGCACATAGATATACACACATACAGCGCCCAGATATACAGCACCCAGATATACACACATACAGCGCCAAGATATACTGCACATAGATATACACACATACAGCACCCAGATATACAGCACCCAGATATACACACATACAGCTCCCAGATATACAGCACATAGATATACACACATACAGCGCCCAGATATACAGCACCCAGATATACACACATACAGCGCCAAGATATACAGCACATAGATATACACACATACAGCTCCCAGATATACAGCACATAGATATACACACATACAGCGCCAAGATATACAGCACATAGATATACACACATACAGCGCCCAGATATACACACATACAGCTCCCAGATATACAGCACATAGATATACCCACATACAGCTCCCAGATATACACACATACAGCACCCAGATATACAGCACCCAGATATACACACATACAGCTCCCAGATATACAGCACATAGATATACACACATACAGCGCCCAGATATACAGCACCCAGATATACACACATACAGCGCCAAGATATACAGCACATAGATATACACACATACAGCTCCCAGATATACAGCACATAGATATACACACATACAGCTCCCAGATATACAGCACATAGATATACACACATACAGCGCCCAGATATACAGCACCCAGATATACACACATACAGCTCCCAGATATACAGCACCCAGATATACCCACATACAGCTCCCAGATATACACACATACAGCGCCAAGATATACAGCACCCAGATATACACACATACAGCTCCCAGATATACACACATACAGCGCCAAGATATACAGCACATAGATATACACATATACAGCACCCAGATATACACACATACAGCACCCAGATATACAGCACCCAGATATACACACATACAGCTCCCAGATATACACACATACAGCGCCAAGATATACAGCACATAGATATACACACATACAGCGCCAAGATATACAGCACATAGATATACACACATACAGCGCCCAGATATACAGCACATAGATATACACACATACAGCGCCCAGATATACAGCACATAGATATACACACATACAGCGCCCAGATATACACACATAGATATACACACATACAGTGCCCAGATATACACACATACAGCGCCCAGATATACAGCACATAGATATACACACATACAGCACCCAGATATACAGCACATAGATATACACACATACAGCTCCCAGATATACAGCACATAGATATACACACATACAGTGCCCAGATATACACACATACAGTGCCCAGATATACAGCACATAGATATACACACATACAGTGCCCAGATATACACACATACAGTGCCCAGATATACAGCGCCCAGATATACACACATACTGCGCCCACACATACAGCACCCAGATATACAGCACATAGATATACACACATACAGCACCCAGATATACACACATACAGCACCCAGATATACAGCACATAGATATACACACATACAGCGCCCAGATATACAGCACATAGATATACACACATACAGTGCCCAGATATACACACATACAGTGCCCAGATATACAGCGCCCAGATATACACACATACTGCGCCCACACATACAGCTCCCAGATATACAGCACATAGATATACACACATACAGCACCCAGATATACACACATACAGCACCCAGATATACAGCACATAGATATACACACATACAGCGCCCAGATATACAGCACATAGATATACACACATACAGTGCCCAGATATACACACATACAGTGCCCAGATATACAGCGCCCAGATATACACACATACTGCGCCCACACATACAGCACCCAGATATACACACATACAGCGCCCAGATATACAGCACCCAGATATACACACATACAGCACCCAGATATACACACATACAGCACCCAGATATACACACATACAGTGCCCAGATATACAGCGCCCAGATATACACACATACTGCGCCCACACATACAGCACCCAGATATACACACATACAGCGCCCAGATATACAGCACCCAGATATACCCACATACAGCTCCCAGATATACAGCACCCAGATATACACACATACAGCTCCCAGATATACAGCACCCAGATATACACACATACAGCTCCCAGATATACACACATACAGCGCCAAGATATACAGCACATAGATATACACACATACAGTGCCCAGATATACAGCACCCAGATATACACACATACAGCTCCCAGATATACAGCACATAGATATACACACATACAGCGCCCAGATATACAGCACCCAGATATACACACATACAGCACCCAGATATACACACATACAGCACCCAGATATACACACATACAGCGCCCAGATATACAGCACATAGATATACACACATACAGCACCCAGATATACAGCACCCAGATATACACACATACAGCGCCAAGATATACAGCACATAGATATACACACATACAGCACCCAGATATACAGCACCCAGATATACACACATACAGCACCCAGATATACACACATACAGCGCCCAGATATACAGCACATAGATATACACACATACAGCACCCAGATATACAGCACCCAGATATACACACATACAGCTCCCAGATATACAGCACATAGATATACACACATACAGCACCCAGATATACACACATACAGCACCCAGATATACAGCACCCAGATATACACACATACAGCTCCCAGATATACACACATACAGCACCCAGATATACAGCACATAGATATACACATATACAGCACCCAGATATACAGCACCCAGATATACACACATACAGCTCCCAGATATACAGCACATAGATATACACACATACAGCACCCAGATATACACACATACAGCACCCAGATATACAGCACCCAGATATACACACATACAGCTCCCAGATATACACACATACAGCACCCAGATATACAGCACATAGATATACACATATACAGCACCCAGATATACACACATACAGCACCCAGATATACAGCACCCAGATATACACACATACAGCTCCCAGATATACACACATACAGCGCCAAGATATACAGCACATAGATATACACACATACAGCGCCCAGATAGACAGCACCCAGATATACACACATACAGCACCCAGATATACAGCACCCAGATATACAGCACATAGATATACACACATACAGCGCCAAGATATACAGCACATAGATATACACACATACAGCGCCCAGATAGACAGCACCCAGATATACACACATACAGCGCCAAGATATACAGCACATAGATATACACACATACAGCGCCAAGATATACAGCACATAGATATACACACATACAGCGCCCAGATATACAGCACATAGATATACACACATACAGCACCCAGATATACAGCGCCCAGATATACACACATACAGCGCCCAGATATACAGCGCCCAGATATACACACATACAGCGCCCAGATATACACACATAGATATACACACATACAGTGCCCAGATATACACACATACAGTGCCCAGATATACAGCACATAGATATACACACATACAGCGCCCAGATATACACACATAGATATACACACATACAGTGCCCAGATATACACACATACAGTGCCCAGATATACAGCACCCAGATATACACACATACAGCGCCCAGATATACACACATAGATATACACACATACAGTGCCCAGATATACACACATACAGTGCCCAGATATACAGCACATAGATATACACACATACAGCGCCCAGATATACAGCACCCAGATATACACACATACAGCGCCCAGATATACAGCACCCAGATATACAGCACATAGATATACACACATACAGCACCCAGATATACAGCACCCAGATATACACACATACAGCGCCCAGATATACAGCACATAGATATACACACATACAGCGCCCAGATATACAGCACCCAGATATACACACATACAGCGCCCAGATATACAGCACCCAGATATACAGCACATAGATATACACACATACAGCACCCAGATATACAGCACATAGATATACACACATACAGCACCCAGATATACAGCACATAGATATACACACATACAGTGCCCAGATATACACACATACAGTGCCCAGATATACAGCGCCCAGATATACACACATACAGCTCCCAGATATACACACATACAGCGCCAAGATATACAGCACATAGATATACACACATACAGCGCCAAGATATACAGCACATAGATATACACACATACAGTGCCCAGATATACAGCACCCAGATATACACACATACAGCACCCAGATATACAGCACCCAGATATACACACATACAGCGCCCAGATATACACACATAGATATACACACATACAGTGCCCAGATATACACACATACAGTGCCCAGATATACAGCACATAGATATACACACATACAGCGCCCAGATATACAGCACATAGATATACACACATACAGTGCCCAGATATACAGCACCCAGATATACACACATACAGCACCCAGATATACAGCACCCAGATATACACACATACAGTGCCCAGATATACACACATACAGTGCCCAGATATACAGCGCCCAGATATACACACATACAGCTCCCAGATATACAGCGCCCACACATACAGCACCCAGATATACAGCACATAGATATACACACATACAGTGCCCAGATATACACACATACAGCTCCCAGATATACTGAGCCCACACATACAGCACCCAGATATACAGCACATAGATATACACACATACAGCGCCCAGATATACACACATACAGCACCCAGATATACACACATACAGCGCCCAGATATACAGCACATAGATATACACACATACAGCGCCCAGATATACACACATACAGCGCCCAGATATACAGCACATAGATATACACACATACAGCTCCCAGATATACAGCACCCAGATATACACACATACAGCGCCCAGATATACAGCACCCAGATATACACACATACAGCGCCCAGATATACACACATACAGCGCCCAGATATACACACATACAGCGCCAAGATATACAGCACATAGATATACACACATACAGCGCCCAGATAGACAGCACCCAGATATACACACATACAGCTCCCAGATATACACACATACAGCGCCAAGATATACAGCACATAGATATACACACATACAGCGCCCAGATAGACAGCACCCAGATATACACACATACAGCACCCAGATATACAGCACCCAGATATACACACATACAGCGCCAAGATATACAGCACATAGATATACACACATACAGCGCCCAGATAGACAGCACCCAGATATACACACATACAGCACCCAGATAGACAGCACCCAGATATACACACATACAGCTCCCAGATATACACACATACAGCGCCAAGATATACAGCACATAGATATACACACATACAGCGCCCAGATATACAGCACATAGATATAGACACATACAGCGCCCAGATAGACAGCACCCAGATATACACACATACAGCTCCCAGATATACACACATGCAGCGCCAAGATATACAGCACATAGATATACACACATACAGCGCCCAGATATACAGCACATAGATATACACACATACAGCTCCCAGATATACAGCGCCCACACATACAGCACCCAGATATACAGCACATAGATATACACACATACAGTGCCCAGATATACACACATACAGCTCCCAGATATACTGAGCCCACACATACAGCACCCAGATATACAGCACATAGATATACACACATACAGCGCCCAGATATACACACATACAGCACCCAGATATACACACATACAGCGCCCAGATATACAGCACATAGATATACACACATACAGCGCCCAGATATACACACATACAGCGCCCAGATATACAGCACATAGATATACACACATACAGCTCCCAGATATACAGCACCCAGATATACACACATACAGCGCCCAGATATACAGCACCCAGATATACACACATACAGCGCCCAGATATACACACATACAGCGCCCAGATATACACACATACAGCGCCAAGATATACAGCACATAGATATACACACATACAGCGCCCAGATAGACAGCACCCAGATATACACACATACAGCTCCCAGATATACACACATACAGCGCCAAGATATACAGCACATAGATATACACACATACAGCGCCCAGATAGACAGCACCCAGATATACACACATACAGCACCCAGATATACAGCACCCAGATATACACACATACAGCGCCAAGATATACAGCACATAGATATACACACATACAGCGCCCAGATAGACAGCACCCAGATATACACACATACAGCACCCAGATAGACAGCACCCAGATATACACACATACAGCTCCCAGATATACACACATACAGCGCCAAGATATACAGCACATAGATATACACACATACAGCGCCCAGATATACAGCACATAGATATAGACACATACAGCGCCCAGATAGACAGCACCCAGATATACACACATACAGCTCCCAGATATACACACATGCAGCGCCAAGATATACAGCACATAGATATACACACATACAGCGCCCAGATATACAGCACATAGATATACACACATACAGCACCCAGATAGACAGCACCCAGATATACACACATACAGCTCCCAGATATACACACATACAGCGCCAAGATATACAGCACATAGATATACACACATACAGCGCCCAGATATACAGCACATAGATATACACACATACAGCGCCCAGATAGACAGCACCCAGATATACACACATACAGCTCCCAGATATACACACATGCAGCGCCAAGATATACAGCACATAGATATACACACATACAGCGCCCAGATATACAGCACATAGATATACACACATACAGCGCCCAGATATACAGCACATAGATATACACACATACAGCGCCAAGATATACAGCACATAGATATACACACATACAGCACCCAGATATACAGCACATAGATATACACACATACAGCGCCCAGATATACAGCACATAGATATACACACATACAGCGCCAAGATATACAGCACATAGATATACACACATACAGCTCCCAGATATACAGCACCCAGATATACACACATACAGCGCCCAGATATACAGCACCCAGATATACACACATACAGCTCCCAGATATACAGCACCCAGATATACACACATACAGCGCCCAGATATACAGCACATAGATATACACACATACAGCGCCCAGATATACAGCACATAGATATACACACATACAGCGCCCAGATATACAGCACATAGATATACACACATACAGCGCCCAGATATACAGCACATAGATATACACACATACAGCGCCCAGATATACAGCACATAGATATACACACATACAGCACCCAGATATACAGCACATAGATATACACACATACAGCACCCAGATATACAGCACCCAGATATACACACATACAGCGCCCAGATATACAGCGCCCAGATATACACACATACAGCACCCAGATATACACACATACAGCGCCCAGATATACAGCACCCAGATATACACACATACAGCTCCCAGATATACAGCACCCAGATATACACACATACAGCGCCCAGATATACAGCACATAGATATACACACATACAGCACCCAGATATACAGCACATAGATATACACACATACAGCGCCCAGATATACAGCACATAGATATACACACATACAGCGCCCAGATATACAGCACATAGATATACACACATACAGCGCCCAGATATACTGCACATAGATATACACACATACAGCACCCAGATATACAGCACATAGATATACACACATACAGCGCCCAGATATACAGCACATAGATATACACACATACAGCTCCCAGATATACAGCACATAGATATACACACATACAGCGCCCAGATATACAGCACATAGATATACACACATACAGCGCCCAGATATACAGCACATAGATATACACACATACAGCGCCCAGATATACTGCACATAGATATACACACATACAGCGCCCAGATATACAGCACATAGATATACACACATACAGCGCCCAGATATACAGCACATAGATATACACACATACAGCACCCAGATATACAGCACATAGATATACACACATACAGCGCCCAGATATACAGCACATAGATATACACACATACAGCGCCCAGATATACAGCACATAGATATACACACATACAGCTCCCAGATATACAGCACATAGATATACACACATACAGCGCCCAGATATACAGCACATAGATATACACACATACAGCGCCCAGATATACAGCACATAGATATACACACATACAGCGCCCAGATATACTGCACATAGATATACACACATACAGCACCCAGATATACAGCACATAGATATACACACATACAGCGCCCAGATATACAGCACATAGATATACACACATACAGCGCCCAGATATACAGCACATAGATATACACACATACAGCGCCCAGATATACTGCACATAGATATACACACATACAGCACCCAGATATACAGCACATAGATATACACATATACAGCGCCCAGATATACAGCACATAGATATACACACATACAGCGCCAAGATATACAGCACATAGATATACACACATACAGCGCCCAGATATACAGCACCCAGATATACACACATACAGCTCCCAGATATACAGCACCCAGATATACACACATACAACGCCCAGATATACAGCACATAGATATACACACATACAGCACCCAGATATACAGCACCCAGATATACACACATACAGCACCCAGATATACAGCACATAGATATACACACATACAGCGCCCAGATATACAGCACATAGATATACACACATACAGCGCCCAGATATACAGCACATAGATATACACACATACAGCGCCCAGATATACTGCACATAGATATACACACATACAGCGCCCAGATATACAGCACATAGATATACACACATACAGCGCCAAGATATACAGCACATAGATATACACACATACAGCGCCCAGATATACAGCACATAGATATACACACATACAGCGCCAAGATATACAGCACATAGATATACACACATACAGCACCCAGATATACAGCACATAGATATACACACATACAGCTCCCAGATATACAGCACATAGATATACACACATACAGCGCCCAGATATACAGCACATAGATATACACACATACAGCGCCAAGATATACAGCACATAGATATACACACATACAGCGCCCAGATATACAGCACATAGATATACACACATACAGCGCCAAGATATACAGCACATAGATATACACACATACAGCACCCAGATATACAGCACATAGATATACACACATACAGCTCCCAGATATACAGCACATAGATATACACACATACAGCGCCCAGATATACAGCACATAGATATACACACATACAGCGCCAAGATATACAGCACATAGATATACACACATACAGCGCCCAGATATACAGCACATAGATATACACACATACAGCACCCAGATATACAGCACATAGATATACACACATACAGCTCCCAGATATACAGCACATAGATATACACACATACAGCACCCAGATATACAGCACATAGATATACACACATACAGCGCCAAGATATACAGCACATAGATATACACACATACAGCACCCAGATATACGGCACATAGATATACACACATACAGCTCCCAGATATACAGCACATAGATATACACACATACAGCACCCAGATATACAGCACATAGATATACACACATACAGCTCCCAGATATACAGCACATAGATATACACACATACAGCGCCCAGATATACAGCACATAGATATACACACATACAGCTCCCAGATATACAGCACATAGATATACACACATACAGCGCCCAGATATACAGCACATAGATATACACACATACAGCACCCAGATATACAGCACATAGATATACACACATACAGCACCCAGATATACAGCACATAGATATACACACATACAGCACCCAGATATACAGCACATAGATATACACACATACAGCGCCCAGATATACAGCACATAGATATAGACACATACAGCTCCCAGATATACAGCACATAGATATACACACATACAGCTCCCAGATATACAGCACATAGATATACACACATACAGCTCCCAGATATACAGCACATAGATATACACACATACAGCTCCCAGATATACAGCACATAGATATACACACATACAGCGCCCAGATATACAGCACATAGATATACACACATACAGCGCCCAGATATACAGCACATAGATATACACACATACAGCACCCAGATATACAGCACATAGATATACACACATACAGCACCCAGATATACAGCACATAGATATACACACATACAGCACCCAGATATACAGCACATAGATATACACACATACAGCACCCAGATATACAGCACATAGATATACACACATACAGCACCCAGATATACAGCACATAGATATACACACATACAGCACCCAGATATACAGCACATAGATATACACACATACAGCGCCCAGATATACAGCACATAGATATACACACATACAGCGCCCAGATATACAGCACATAGATATACACACATACAGCACCCAGATATACAGCACATAGATATACACACATACAGCACCCAGATATACAGCACATAGATATACACACATACAGCACCCAGATATACAGCACATAGATATACACACATACAGCACCCAGATATACAGCACATAGATATACACACATACAGCACCCAGATATACAGCACATAGATATACACACATACAGCACCCAGATATACAGCACATAGATATACACACATACAGCACCCAGATATACAGCACCCAGATATACACACATACAGTGCCCAGATATACAGCACATAGATATACACACATACAGCGCCCAGATATACAGCACATAGATATACACACATACAGCACCCAGATATACAGCACATAGATATACACACATACAGCACCCAGATATACAGCACATAGATATACACACATACAGCACCCAGATATACAGCACATAGATATACACACATACAGCACCCAGATATACAGCACATAGATATACACACATACAGCACCCAGATATACAGCACATAGATATACACACATACAGCGCCAAGATATACAGCACATAGATATACACACATACAGCTCCCAGATATACAGCACATAGATATACACACATACAGCGCCCAGATATACAGCACATAGATATACACACATACAGCACCCAGATATACAGCACATAGATATACACACATACAGCACCCAGATATACAGCACATAGATATACACACATACAGCACCCAGATATACAGCACATAGATATACACACATACAGCACCCAGATATACAGCACATAGATATACACACATACAGCACCCAGATATACAGCACATAGATATACACACATACAGCGCCAAGATATACAGCACATAGATATACACACATACAGCACCCAGATATACAGCACATAGATATACACACATACAGCTCCCAGATATACAGCACATAGATATACACACATACAGCGCCCAGATATACAGCACATAGATATACACACATACAGCGCCAAGATATACAGCACATAGATATACACACATACAGCGCCCAGATATACAGCACATAGATATACACACATACAGCACCCAGATATACAGCACATAGATATACACACATACAGCTCCCAGATATACAGCACATAGATATACACACATACAGCACCCAGATATACAGCACATAGATATACACACATACAGCGCCAAGATATACAGCACATAGATATACACACATACAGCACCCAGATATACGGCACATAGATATACACACATACAGCTCCCAGATATACAGCACATAGATATACACACATACAGCACCCAGATATACAGCACATAGATATACACACATACAGCTCCCAGATATACAGCACATAGATATACACACATACAGCGCCCAGATATACAGCACATAGATATACACACATACAGCTCCCAGATATACAGCACATAGATATACACACATACAGCGCCCAGATATACAGCACATAGATATACACACATACAGCACCCAGATATACAGCACATAGATATACACACATACAGCACCCAGATATACAGCACATAGATATACACACATACAGCACCCAGATATACAGCACATAGATATACACACATACAGCGCCCAGATATACAGCACATAGATATACACACATACAGCTCCCAGATATACAGCACATAGATATACACACATACAGCACCCAGATATACAGCACATAGATATACACACATACAGCACCCAGATATACAGCACATAGATATACACACATACAGCACCCAGATATACAGCACATAGATATACACACATACAGCACCCAGATATACAGCACATAGATATACACACATACAGCACCCAGATATACAGCACATAGATATACACACATACAGCACCCAGATATACAGCACATAGATATACACACATACAGCGCCCAGATATACAGCACATAGATATACACACATACAGCACCCAGATATACAGCACATAGATATACACACATACAGCGCCCAGATATACAGCACATAGATATACACACATACAGCACCCAGATATACAGCACATAGATATACACACATACAGCGCCCAGATATACAGCACATAGATATACACACATACAGTGCCCAGATATACAGCACATAGATATACACACATACAGCGCCCAGATATACAGCACATAGATATACACACATACAGCGCCCAGATATACAGCACATAGATATACACACATACAGCACCCAGATATACACACATACAGCACCCAGATATACACACATACAGCGCCCAGATATACAGCACATAGATATACACACATACAGCGCCCAGATATACAGCACCCAGATATACACACATACAGCTCCCAGATATACAGCACATAGATATACACACATACAGCGCCCAGATATACAGCACCCAGATATACACACATACAGCACCCAGATATACACACATACAGCACCCAGATATACACACATACAGCGCCCAGATATACAGCACATAGATATACACACATACAGCACCCAGATATACAGCACCCAGATATACACACATACAGCGCCAAGATATACAGCACATAGATATACACACATACAGCACCCAGATATACAGCACCCAGATATACACACATACAGCACCCAGATATACACACATACAGCGCCCAGATATACAGCACATAGATATACACACATACAGCACCCAGATATACAGCACCCAGATATACACACATACAGCTCCCAGATATACAGCACATAGATATACACACATACAGCACCCAGATATACACACATACAGCACCCAGATATACAGCACCCAGATATACACACATACAGCTCCCAGATATACACACATACAGCACCCAGATATACAGCACATAGATATACACATATACAGCACCCAGATATACAGCACCCAGATATACACACATACAGCTCCCAGATATACAGCACATAGATATACACACATACAGCACCCAGATATACACACATACAGCACCCAGATATACAGCACCCAGATATACACACATACAGCTCCCAGATATACACACATACAGCACCCAGATATACAGCACATAGATATACACATATACAGCACCCAGATATACACACATACAGCACCCAGATATACAGCACCCAGATATACACACATACAGCTCCCAGATATACACACATACAGCGCCAAGATATACAGCACATAGATATACACACATACAGCGCCCAGATAGACAGCACCCAGATATACACACATACAGCACCCAGATATACAGCACCCAGATATACAGCACATAGATATACACACATACAGCGCCAAGATATACAGCACATAGATATACACACATACAGCGCCCAGATAGACAGCACCCAGATATACACACATACAGCGCCAAGATATACAGCACATAGATATACACACATACAGCGCCAAGATATACAGCACATAGATATACACACATACAGCGCCCAGATATACAGCACATAGATATACACACATACAGCACCCAGATATACAGCGCCCAGATATACACACATACAGCGCCCAGATATACAGCGCCCAGATATACACACATACAGCGCCCAGATATACACACATAGATATACACACATACAGCGCCCAGATATACAGCACATAGATATACACACATACAGCGCCCAGATATACACACATAGATATACACACATACAGTGCCCAGATATACACACATACAGTGCCCAGATATACAGCACCCAGATATACACACATACAGCGCCCAGATATACACACATAGATATACACACATACAGTGCCCAGATATACACACATACAGTGCCCAGATATACAGCACATAGATATACACACATACAGCGCCCAGATATACAGCACCCAGATATACACACATACAGCGCCCAGATATACAGCACCCAGATATACAGCACATAGATATACACACATACAGCACCCAGATATACAGCACCCAGATATACACACATACAGCGCCCAGATATACAGCACATAGATATACACACATACAGCGCCCAGATATACAGCACCCAGATATACACACATACAGCGCCCAGATATACAGCACCCAGATATACAGCACATAGATATACACACATACAGCACCCAGATATACAGCACATAGATATACACACATACAGTGCCCAGATATACACACATACAGTGCCCAGATATACAGCGCCCAGATATACACACATACAGCTCCCAGATATACACACATACAGCGCCAAGATATACAGCACATAGATATACACACATACAGCGCCAAGATATACAGCACATAGATATACACACATACAGTGCCCAGATATACAGCACCCAGATATACACACATACAGCACCCAGATATACAGCACCCAGATATACACACATACAGCGCCCAGATATACACACATAGATATACACACATACAGTGCCCAGATATACACACATACAGTGCCCAGATATACAGCACATAGATATACACACATACAGCGCCCAGATATACAGCACATAGATATACACACATACAGTGCCCAGATATACAGCACCCAGATATACACACATACAGCACCCAGATATACAGCACCCAGATATACACACATACAGTGCCCAGATATACACACATACAGTGCCCAGATATACAGCGCCCAGATATACACACATACAGCTCCCAGATATACAGCGCCCACACATACAGCACCCAGATATACAGCACATAGATATACACACATACAGTGCCCAGATATACACACATACAGCTCCCAGATATACTGAGCCCACACATACAGCACCCAGATATACAGCACATAGATATACACACATACAGTGCCCAGATATACACACATACAGCGCCCAGATATACACACATACAGCACCCAGATATACACACATACAGCGCCCAGATATACAGCACATAGATATACACACATACAGCGCCCAGATATACACACATACAGCGCCCAGATATACAGCACATAGATATACACACATACAGCTCCCAGATATACAGCACCCAGATATACACACATACAGCGCCCAGATATACAGCACCCAGATATACACACATACAGCGCCCAGATATACACACATACAGCGCCCAGATATACACACATACAGCGCCAAGATATACAGCACATAGATATACACACATACAGCGCCCAGATAGACAGCACCCAGATATACACACATACAGCTCCCAGATATACACACATACAGCGCCAAGATATACAGCACATAGATATACACACATACAGCGCCCAGATAGACAGCACCCAGATATACACACATACAGCACCCAGATATACAGCACCCAGATATACACACATACAGCGCCAAGATATACAGCACATAGATATACACACATACAGCGCCCAGATAGACAGCACCCAGATATACACACATACAGCACCCAGATAGACAGCACCCAGATATACACACATACAGCGCCCAGATATACAGCACATAGATATACACACATACAGCACCCAGATATACAGCACATAGATATACACACATACAGCACCCAGATATACAGCACATAGATATACACACATACAGCACCCAGATATACAGCACCCAGATATACACACATACAGCTCCCAGATATACAGCACATAGATATACACACATACAGCTCCCAGATATACACACATACAGCGCCAAGATATACAGCACATAGATATACACACATACAGCGCCCAGATAGACAGCACCCAGATATACACACATACAGCTCCCAGATATACACACATGCAGCGCCAAGATATACAGCACATAGATATACACACATACAGCGCCCAGATATACAGCACATAGATATACACACATACAGCGCCCAGATATACAGCACATAGATATACACACATACAGCGCCAAGATATACAGCACATAGATATACACACATACAGCACCCAGATATACAGCACATAGATATACACACATACAGCGCCCAGATATACAGCACATAGATATACACACATACAGCGCCAAGATATACAGCACATAGATATACACACATACAGCTCCCAGATATACAGCACCCAGATATACACACATACAGCGCCCAGATATACAGCACCCAGATATACACACATACAGCTCCCAGATATACAGCACCCAGATATACACACATACAGCGCCCAGATATACAGCACATAGATATACACACATACAGCACCCAGATATACAGCACATAGATATACACACATACAGCACCCAGATATACAGCACCCAGATATACACACATACAGCACCCAGATATACACACATACAGCGCCCAGATATACAGCACCCAGATATACACACATACAGCTCCCAGATATACAGCACCCAGATATACACACATACAGCGCCCAGATATACAGCACATAGATATACACACATACAGCACCCAGATATACAGCACATAGATATACACACATACAGCGCCCAGATATACAGCACATAGATATACACACATACAGCGCCCAGATATACAGCACATAGATATACACACATACAGCGCCCAGATATACTGCACATAGATATACACACATACAGCACCCAGATATACAGCACATAGATATACACACATACAGCGCCCAGATATACAGCACATAGATATACACACATACAGCTCCCAGATATACAGCACATAGATATACACACATACAGCGCCCAGATATACAGCACATAGATATACACACATACAGCGCCCAGATATACAGCACATAGATATACACACATACAGCGCCCAGATATACTGCACATAGATATACACACATACAGCGCCCAGATATACAGCACATAGATATACACACATACAGCGCCCAGATATACAGCACATAGATATACACACATACAGCGCCAAGATATACAGCACATAGATATACACACATACAGCACCCAGATATACAGCACATAGATATACACACATACAGCACCCAGATATACAGCACATAGATATACACACATACAGCGCCCAGATATACTGCACATAGATATACACACATACAGCACCCAGATATACAGCACATAGATATACACACATACAGCGCCCAGATATACAGCACATAGATATACACACATACAGCGCCCAGATATACAGCACATAGATATACACACATACAGCGCCCAGATATACTGCACATAGATATACACACATACAGCACCCAGATATACAGCACATAGATATACACATATACAGCGCCCAGATATACAGCACATAGATATACACACATACAGCGCCAAGATATACAGCACATAGATATACACACATACAGCGCCCAGATATACAGCACCCAGATATACACACATACAGCTCCCAGATATACAGCACCCAGATATACACACATACAACGCCCAGATATACAGCACATAGATATACACACATACAGCACCCAGATATACAGCACCCAGATATACACACATACAGCACCCAGATATACAGCACATAGATATACACACATACAGCGCCCAGATATACAGCACATAGATATACACACATACAGCGCCCAGATATACAGCACATAGATATACACACATACAGCGCCCAGATATACTGCACATAGATATACACACATACAGCGCCCAGATATACAGCACATAGATATACACACATACAGCGCCAAGATATACAGCACATAGATATACACACATACAGCGCCCAGATATACAGCACATAGATATACACACATACAGCGCCAAGATATACAGCACATAGATATACACACATACAGCACCCAGATATACAGCACATAGATATACACACATACAGCGCCCAGATATACAGCACATAGATATACACACATACAGCGCCCAGATATACAGCACATAGATATACACACATACAGCTCCCAGATATACAGCACATAGATATACACACATACAGCGCCCAGATATACAGCACATAGATATACACACATACAGCGCCAAGATATACAGCACATAGATATACACACATACAGCACCCAGATATACAGCACATAGATATACACACATACAGCTCCCAGATATACAGCACATAGATATACACACATACAGCGCCCAGATATACAGCACATAGATATACACACATACAGCGCCAAGATATACAGCACATAGATATACACACATACAGCGCCCAGATATACAGCACATAGATATACACACATACAGCACCCAGATATACAGCACATAGATATACACACATACAGCTCCCAGATATACAGCACATAGATATACACACATACAGCACCCAGATATACAGCACATAGATATACACACATACAGCGCCAAGATATACAGCACATAGATATACACACATACAGCACCCAGATATACGGCACATAGATATACACACATACAGCTCCCAGATATACAGCACATAGATATACACACATACAGCACCCAGATATACAGCACATAGATATACACACATACAGCACCCAGATATACAGCACATAGATATACACACATACAGCACCCAGATATACAGCACATAGATATACACACATACAGCTCCCAGATATACAGCACATAGATATACACACATACAGCACCCAGATATACAGCACATAGATATACACACATACAGTGCCCAGATATACAGCACATAGATATACACACATACAGCACCCAGATATACAGCACATAGATATACACACATACAGCACCCAGATATACAGCACATAGATATACACACATACAGCACCCAGATATACAGCACATAGATATACACACATACAGCACCCAGATATACAGCACATAGATATACACACATACAGCGCCCAGATATACAGCACATAGATATACACACATACAGCGCCCAGATATACAGCACCCAGATATACACACATACAGCGCCCAGATATACAGCACATAGATATACACACATACAGCACCCAGATATACAGCACCCAGATATACACACATACAGCGCCCAGATATACAGCACATAGATATACACACATACAGCTCCCAGATATACAGCACATAGATATACACACATACAGCACCCAGATATACAGCACATAGATATACACACATACAGCACCCAGATATACAGCACATAGATATACACACATACAGCACCCAGATATACAGCACATAGATATACACACATACAGCGCCCAGATATACAGCACATAGATATACACACATACAGCACCCAGATATACAGCACATAGATATACACACATACAGCGCCCAGATATACAGCACATAGATATACACACATACAGCACCCAGATATACAGCACATAGATATACACACATACAGCGCCCAGATATACAGCACATAGATATACACACATACAGTGCCCAGATATACAGCACATAGATATACACACATACAGCGCCCAGATATACAGCACATAGATATACACACATACAGCGCCCAGATATACAGCACATAGATATACACACATACAGCACCCAGATATACACACATACAGCACCCAGATATACACACATACAGCGCCCAGATATACAGCACATAGATATACACACATACAGCGCCCAGATATACAGCACCCAGATATACACACATACAGCTCCCAGATATACAGCACATAGATATACACACATACAGCACCCAGATATACAGCGCCCAGATATACACACATACAGCTCCCAGATATACACACATACAGCGCCAAGATATACAGCACATAGATATACACACATACAGCACCCAGATATACAGCACCCAGATATACACACATACAGCACCCAGATATACAGCACCCAGATATACACACATACAGCTCCCAGATATACAGCACATAGATATACACACATACAGCGCCCAGATATACAGCACATAGATATACACACATACAGCGCCCAGATATACAGCACATAGATATACACACATACAGCACCCAGATATACACACATACAGCACCCAGATATACACACATACAGCGCCCAGATATACAGCACATAGATATACACACATACAGCACCCAGATATACACACATACAGCACCCAGATATACACACATACAGCGCCCAGATATACAGCACCCAGATATACACACATACAGCTCCCAGATATACAGCACATAGATATACACACATACAGCGCCCAGATATACAGCACATAGATATACACACATACAGCGCCCAGATATACAGCACATAGATATACACACATACAGCACCCAGATATACACACATACAGCACCCAGATATACACACATACAGCGCCCAGATATACAGCACATAGATATACACACATACAGCACCCAGATATACAGCACCCAGATATACACACATACAGCTCCCAGATATACAGCACATAGATATACACACATACAGCGCCCAGATATACAGCACATAGATATACACACATACAGCGCCCAGATATACAGCACATAGATATACACACATACAGCACCCAGATATACACACATACAGCACCCAGATATACACACATACAGCGCCCAGATATACAGCACATAGATATACACACATACAGTGCCCAGATATACAGCACATAGATATACACACATACAGCGCCCAGATATACAGCACATAGATATACACACATACAGCGCCCAGATATACAGCACATAGATATACACACATACAGCACCCAGATATACACACATACAGCACCCAGATATACACACATACAGCGCCCAGATATACAGCACATAGATATACACACATACAGCTCCCAGATATACAGCACCCAGATATACACACATACAGCACCCAGATATACACACATACAGCGCCCAGATATACAGCACATAGATATACACACATACAGCACCCAGATATACACACATACAGCACCCAGATATACACACATACAGCGCCCAGATATACAGCACATAGATATACACACATACAGCGCCCAGATATACAGCACCCAGATATACACACATACAGCTCCCAGATATACACACATACAGCGCCAAGATATACAGCACATAGATATACACACATACAGCACCCAGATATACAGCACCCAGATATACACACATACAGCACCCAGATATACAGCACCCAGATATACACACATACAGCACCCAGATATACAGCACATAGATATAGACACATACAGCGCCCAGATAGACAGCACCCAGATATACACACATACAGCTCCCAGATATACACACATACAGCGCCAAGATATACAGCACATAGATATACACACATACAGCACCCAGATAGACAGCACCCAGATATACACACATACAGCTCCCAGATATACACACATACAGCACCCAGATATACAGCACATAGATATACACACATACAGCGCCAAGATATACAGCACATAGATATACACACATACAGTGCCCAGATATACAGCACCCAGATATACACACATACAGCACCCAGATATACAGCACCCAGATATACAGCACATAGATATACACACATACAGTGCCCAGATATACAGCACCCAGATATACACACATACAGCTCCCAGATATACAGCACCCAGATATACAGCACATAGATATACACACATACAGCGCCCAGATATACAGCACATAGATATACACACATACAGCTCCCAGATATACAGCACCCAGATATACAGCACATAGATATACACACATACAGCGCCCAGATATACAGCACATAGATATACACACATACAGCACCCAGATATACAGCACCCAGATATACACACATACAGTGCCCAGATATACAGCACATAGATATACACACATACAGCGCCCAGATATACAGCACATAGATATACACACATACAGCGCCCAGATATACAGCACATAGATATACACACATACAGCGCCCAGATATACAGCACATAGATATACACACATACAGCGCCCAGATATACAGCACATAGATATACACACATACAGTGCCCAGATATACAGCACATAGATATACACACATACAGCGCCCAGATATACAGCACATAGATATACACACATACAGTGCCCAGATATACAGCACATAGATATACACACATACAGCGCCCAGATATACAGCACATAGATATACACACATACAGCACCCAGATATACACACATACAGCGCCCAGATATACAGCACATAGATATACACACATACAGCGCCCAGATATACAGCACATAGATATACACACATACAGCGCCCAGATATACAGCACATAGATATACACACATACAGCTCCCAGATATACAGCACATAGATATACACACATACAGCACCCAGATATACACACATACAGCGCCCAGATATACAGCACCCAGATATACACACATACAGCGCCCAGATATACAGCACATAGATATACACACATACAGTGCCCAGATATACAGCACCCAGATATACACACATACAGCGCCCAGATATACAGCACATAGATATACACACATACAGCTCCCAGATATACAGCACATAGATATACACACATACAGCGCCCAGATATACAGCACATAGATATACACACATACAGCACCCAGATATACAGCACATAGATATACACACATACAGCACCCAGATATACAGCACCCAGATATACACACATACAGCTCCCAGATATACAGCACATAGATATACACACATACAGCGCCCAGATATACAGCACATAGATATACACACATACAGCACCCAGATATACAGCACATAGATATACACACATACAGCACCCAGATATACAGCACCCAGATATACACACATACAGCTCCCAGATATACAGCACATAGATATACACACATACAGCGCCCAGATATACAGCACATAGATATACACACATACAGCTCCCAGATATACAGCACCCAGATATACACACATACAGCTCCCAGATATACAGCACATAGATATACACACATACAGCGCCAAGATATACAGCACATAGATATACACACATACAGCTCCCAGATATACAGCACCCAGATATACACACATACAGCTCCCAGATATACAGCACCCAGATATACACACATACAGCTCCCAGATATACAGCACCCAGATATACACACATACAGCGCCCAGATATACAGCACATAGATATACACACATACAGCGCCCAGATATACAGCACATAGATATACACACATACAGCTCCCAGATATACAGCACCCAGATATACACACATACAGCGCCAAGATATACAGCACATAGATATACACACATACAGCGCCCAGATATACACACATACAGCACCCAGATATACAGCACATAGATATACACACATACAGCACCCAGATATACAGCACCCAGATATACACACATACAGCTCCCAGATATACAGCACCCAGATATACACACATACAGCGCCCAGATATACACACATACAGCACCCAGATATACAGCACATAGATATACACACATACAGCACCCAGATATACAGCACCCAGATATACACACATACAGCACCCAGATATACAGCACATAGATATACACACATACAGCACCCAGATATACAGCACATAGATATACACACATACAGCACCCAGATATACAGCACCCAGATATACACACATACAGCACCCAGATATACAGCACATAGATATAGACACATACAGCTCCCAGATATACAGCACATAGATATACACACATACAGCTCCCAGATATACAGCACCCAGATATACACACATACAGCACCCAGATATACAGCACCCAGATATACAGCACATACAGCGCCCAGATATACAGCACATAGATATACACACATACAGCTCCCAGATATACAGCACCCAGATATACACACATACAGCGCCCAGATATACAGCACATAGATATACACACATACAGCTCCCAGATATACAGCACCCAGATATACACACATACAGCACCCAGATATACACACATACAGCGCCCAGATATACAGCACATAGATATACACACATACAGCGCCCAGATATACAGCACCCAGATATACACACATACAGCGCCCAGATATACAGCACCCAGATATACACACATACAGCACCCAGATATACACAAATACAGCGCCCAGATATACAGCACATAGATATACACACATACAGCGCCCAGATATACAGCACCCAGATATACACACATACAGCACCCAGATATACAGCACATAGATATACACACATACAGCACCCAGATATACAGCACCCAGATATACACACATACAGCACCCAGATATACACACATACAGCGCCCAGATATACAGCACATAGATATACACACATACAGCGCCCAGATATACAGCACATAGATATACACACATACAGCTCCCAGATATACAGCACCCAGATATACACACATACAGCACCCAGATATACACACATACAGCGCCCAGATATACAGCACATAGATATACACACATACAGCGCCCAGATATACAGCACCCAGATATACACACATACAGCACCCAGATATACAGCACATAGATATACACACATACAGCTCCCAGATATACAGCACCCAGATATACACACATACAGCGCCCAGATATACAGCACATAGATATACACACATACAGCGCCCAGATATACAGCGCCCAGATATACACACATACAGCGCCCAGATATACAGCGCCCAGATATACACACATACAGCGCCCAGATATACAGCGCCCAGATATACACACATACAGCGCCCAGATATACAGCACATAGATATACACACATACAGCGCCCAGATATACAGCACATAGATATACACACATACAGCACCCAGATATACAGCACCCAGATATACACACATACAGCTCCCAGATATACAGCACATAGATATACACACATACAGCGCCCAGATATACAGCACATAGATATACACACATACAGCACCCAGATATACAGCGCCCAGATATACACACATACAGCACCCAGATATACAGCGCCCAGATATACACACATACAGCGCCAAGATATACAGCACATAGATATACACACATACAGCTCCCAGATATACAGCGCCCAGATATACACACATACAGCGCCAAGATATACAGCACATAGATATACACACATACAGCGCCCAGATATGCAGCGCCCAGATATACACACATACAGCGCCCAGATATACAGCACCCAGATATACACAAATACAGCTCCCAGATATACAGCACATAGATATACACACATACAGCGCCCAGATATACAGCGCCCAGATATACACACATACAGCGCCCAGATATACAGCGCCCAGATATACACACATACAGCGCCCAGATATACAGCGCCCAGATATACACACATACAGCGCCAAGATATACAGCACATAGATATACACACATACAGCTCCCAGATATACAGCGCCCAGATATACACACATACAGCGCCCAGATATACAGCACCCAGATATACACACATACAGCGCCCAGATATACAGCGCCCAGATATACACACATACAGCGCCCAGATATACAGCGCCCAGATATACACACATACAGCGCCAAGATATACAGCACATAGATATACACACATACAGCTCCCAGATATACAGCGCCCAGATATACACACATACAGCGCCAAGATATACAGCACATAGATATACACACATACAGCGCCCAGATATACAGCGCCCAGATATACACACATACAGCGCCCAGATATACAGCACCCAGATATACACACATACAGCGCCCAGATATACAGCACCCAGATATACACACATACAGCTCCCAGATATACAGCACATAGATATACACACATACAGCACCCAGATATACAGCACATAGATATACACACATACAGCACCCAGATATACAGCACCCAGATATACACACATACAGCGCCCAGATATACAGCGCCCAGATATACACACATACAGCACCCAGATATACAGCACATAGATATACACACATACAGCGCCCAGATATACAGCACATAGATATACACACATACAGCACCCAGATATACAGCACATAGATATACACACATACAGCACCCAGATATACAGCACATAGATATACACACATACAGCACCCAGATATACAGCACCCAGATATACACACATACAGCACCCAGATATACAGCACCCAGATATACAGCACATAGATATACACACATACAGCTCCCAGATATACAGCACATAGATATACACACATACAGCACCCAGATATACAGCACCCAGATATACACACATACAGCGCCCAGATATACAGCACCCAGATATACACACATACAGCTCCCAGATATACAGCACATAGATATACACACATACAGCACCCAGATATACAGCACATAGATATACACACATACAGCACCCAGATATACAGCACCCAGATATACACACATACAGCACCCAGATATACAGCACCCAGATATACACACATACAGCGCCCAGATATACACACATACAGCACCCAGATATACAGCACCCAGATATACACACATACAGCGCCCAGATATACAGCACATAGATATACACACATACAGCACCCAGATATACACACATACAGCACCCAGATATACAGCACCCAGATATACACACATACAGCACCCAGATATACAGCACCCAGATATACACACATACAGCGCCCAGATATACAGCGCCCAGATATACACACATACAGCGCCCAGATATACAGCACATAGATATACACACATACAGCACCCAGATATACAGCACATAGATATACACACATACAGCACCCAGATATACAGCACATAGATATACACACATACAGCACCCAGATATACAGCACATAGATATACACACATACAGCGCCCAGATATACAGCACATAGATATACACACATACAGCACCCAGATATACAGCACATAGATATACACACATACAGCACCCAGATATACAGCACATAGATATACACACATACAGCTCCCAGATATACACACATACAGCGCCCAGATATACACACATACAGCACCCAGATATACAGCACATAGATATACACACATACAGCACCCAGATATACAGCTCCCAGATATACACACATACAGCGCCCAGATATACAGCACCCAGATATACACACATACAGCACCCAGATATACAGCACATAGATATACACACATACAGCACCCAGATATACAGCACATAGATATACACACATACAGCACCCAGATATACAGCACATAGATATACACACATACAGCACCCAGATATACAGCACATAGATATACACACATACAGCTCCCAGATATACAGCACATAGATATACACACATACAGCGCCCACATATACAGCACATAGATATACACACATACAGCGCCCAGATATGCAGCAGATAGATATACACACATACAGCTCCCAGATATACAGCACCCAGATATACACACATACAGCGCCCACATATACAGCACATAGATATACACACATACAGCGCCCACATATACAGCACATAGATATACACACATACAGCGCCCAGATATACAGCAGATAGATATACACACATACAGCACCCAGATATACAGCAGATAGATATACACACATACAGCTCCCAGATATACAGCACCCAGATATACACACATACAGCGCCCAGATATACAGCACATAGATATACACACATACAGCGCCCACATATACAGCACATAGATATACACACATACAGCGCCCAGATATACAGCACATAGATATACACACATACAGCGCCCAGATATACAGCAGATAGATATACACACATACAGCACCCAGATATACAGCACCCAGATATACACACATACAGCGCCCAGATATACAGCACATAGATATACACACATACAGCACCCAGATATACAGCACATAGATATACACACATACAGCACCCAGATATACAGCACCCAGATATACACACATACAGCACCCAGATATACAGCACATAGATATACACACATACAGCGCCCAGATATACAGCACATAGATATACACACATACAGCACCCAGATATACAGCACCCAGATATACACACATACAGCACCCAGATATACAGCACATAGATATACACACATACAGCACCCAGATATACAGCACATAGATATACACACATACAGCACCCAGATATACAGCACCCAGATATACACACATACAGCACCCAGATATACAGCACATAGATATACACACATACAGCGCCCAGATATACAGCACATAGATATACACACATACAGCACCCAGATATACAGCACCCAGATATACACACATACAGCACCCAGATATACAGCACATAGATATACACACATACAGCGCCCAGATATACACACATACAGCGCCCAGATATACAGCACCCAGATATACACACATACAGCGCCCAGATATACAGCACATAGATATACACACATACAGCGCCCAGATATACAGCACATAGATATACACACATACAGCTCCCAGATATACAGCACATAGATATACACACATACAGCGCCCAGATATACAGCACATAGATATACACACATACAGCTCCCAGATATACAGCACATAGATATACACACATACAGCTCCCAGATATACAGCACATAGATATACACACATACAGCACCCAGATATACAGCACATAGATATACACACATACAGCGCCCAGATATACAGCACATAGATATACACACATACAGCGCCCAGATATACAGCACATAGATATACACACATACAGCACCCAGATATACAGCACATAGATATACACACATACAGCGCCCAGATATACAGCACATAGATATACACACATACAGCGCCCAGATATACAGCACATAGATATACACACATACAGCACCCAGATATACAGCTCCCAGATATACACACATACAGCACCCAGATATACAGCACATAGATATACACACATACAGCTCCCAGATATACAGCACATAGATATACACACATACAGCGCCCAGATATACAGCACATAGATATACACACATACAGTGCCCAGATATACACACATAGATATACACACATACAGCGCCCAGATATACAGCACATAGATATACACACATACAGCACCCAGATATACAGCACCCAGATATACACACATACAGCGCCCAGATATACAGCACATAGATATACACACATACAGCTCCCAGATATACAGCACATAGATATACACACATACAGCACCCAGATATACAGCACATAGATATACACACATACAGCACCCAGATATACAGCACATAGATATACACACATACAGCACCCAGATATACAGCACATAGATATACACACATACAGCGCCCAGATATACAGCACATAGATATACACACATACAGCGCCCAGATATACAGCACATAGATATACACACATACAGCACCCAGATATACAGCACATAGATATACACACATACAGCGCCCAGATATACAGCACATAGATATACACACATACAGCGCCCAGATATACAGCACATAGATATACACACATACAGCACCCAGATATACAGCACATAGATATACACACATACAGCACCCAGATATACAGCACATAGATATACACACATACAGCGCCCAGATATACAGCACATAGATATACACACATACAGCACCCAGATATACAGCACATAGATATACACACATACAGTGCCCAGATATACACACATAGATATACACACATACAGCGCCCAGATATACAGCACATAGATATACACACATACAGCTCCCAGATATACAGCACATAGATATACACACATACAGCGCCCAGATATACAGCACATAGATATACACACATACAGTGCCCAGATATACACACATAGATATACACACATACAGCGCCCAGATATACAGCACATAGATATACACACATACAGCACCCAGATATACAGCTCCCAGATATACACACATACAGCGCCCAGATATACAGCACATAGATATACACACATACAGCACCCAGATATACAGCACCCAGATATACACACATACAGCGCCCAGATATACAGCACATAGATATACACACATACAGCTCCCAGATATACAGCACATAGATATACACACATACAGCACCCAGATATACAGCACATAGATATACACACATACAGCACCCAGATATACACACATACAGCGCCCAGATATACAGCACATAGATATACACACATACAGCGCCCACATATACAGCACATAGATATACACACATACAGCGCCCAGATATACAGCACATAGATATACACACATACAGCGCCCAGATATACAGCACCCAGATATACACACATACAGCGCCCAGATATACAGCACCCAGATATACACACATACAGCGCCCAGATATACACACATACAGCACCCAGATATACAGCACATAGATATACACACATACAGCGCCCAGATATACAGCACATAGATATACACACATACAGCACCCAGATATACAGCACCCAGATATACACACATACAGCGCCCAGATATACACACATACAGCGCCCAGATATACACACATACAGCACCCAGATATACAGCACATAGATATACACACATACAGCACCCAGATATACAGCACCCAGATATACAGCACATAGATATACACACATACTGCGCCCACAAATACAGCACCCAGATATACACACATACAGCACCCAGATATACAGCACCCAGATATACACACATACAGCGCCCAGATATACAGCACATAGATATACACACATACAGCGCCCAGATATACAGCACCCAGATATACACACATACAGCGCCCAGATATACAGCGCCCAGATATACAGCACCCAGATATACACACATACAGCGCCCAGATATACAGCACATAGATATACACACATACAGCGCCCAGATATACAGCACATAGATATAGACACATACAGCTCCCAGATATACAGCACATAGATATACACACATACAGCGCCCAGATATACAGCACATAGATATACACACATACAGCTCCCAGATATACAGCACATAGATATACACACATACAGCGCCCAGATATACAGCACCCAGATATACACACATACAGCGCCCAGATATACAGCGCCCAGATATACACACATACAGCGCCCAGATATACAGCACCCAGATATACACACATACAGCGCCCAGATATACAGCACATAGATATACACACATACAGCACCCAGATATACAGCACATAGATATACACACATACAGCGCCCAGATATACAGCACATAGATATACACACATACAGCGCCCAGATATACAGCACATAGATATACACACATACAGCGCCCAGATATACAGCACATAGATATAGACACATACAGCACCCAGATATACAGCACATAGATATACACACATACAGCGCCCAGATATACAGCACATAGATATAGACACATACAGCTCCCAGATATACAGCACATAGATATAGACACATACAGCACCCAGATATACAGCACATAGATATACACACATACAGCGCCCAGATATACAGCACATAGATATACACACATACAGCGCCCAGATATACAGCACATAGATATACACACATACAGCGCCCAGATATACAGCACATAGATATACACACATACAGCGCCCAGATATACAGCACATAGATATAGACACATACAGCTCCCAGATATACAGCACATAGATATACACACATACAGCTCCCAGATATACAGCACATAGATATACACACATACAGCGCCCAGATATACAGCACATAGATATAGACACATACAGCTCCCAGATATACAGCACATAGATATAGACACATACAGCACCCAGATATACAGCACATAGATATACACACATACAGCGCCCAGATATACAGCACATAGATATACACACATACAGCGCCCAGATATACAGCACATAGATATACACACATACAGCGCCCAGATATACAGCACATAGATATAGACACATACAGCTCCCAGATATACAGCACATAGATATACACACATACAGCGCCCAGATATACAGCACCCAGATATACACACATACAGCGCCCAGATATACAGCGCCCAGATATACAGCACCCAGATATACACACATACAGCGCCCAGATATACAGCACATAGATATACACACATACAGCGCCCAGATATACAGCACATAGATATAGACACATACAGCTCCCAGATATACAGCACATAGATATACACACATACAGCGCCCAGATATACAGCACCCAGATATACACACATACAGCGCCCAGATATACAGCACATAGATATACACACATACAGCACCCAGATATACAGCACATAGATATACACACATACAGCACCCAGATATACAGCACCCAGATATACACACATACAGCGCCCAGATATACAGCACATAGATATACACACATACAGCACCCAGATATACAGCACATAGATATACACACATACAGCACCCAGATATACAGCACCCAGATATACACACATACAGCTCCCAGATATACAGCACATAGATATACACACATACAGCGCCCAGATATACAGCACCCAGATATACACACATACAGCGCCCAGATATACAGCGCCCAGATATACACACATACAGCGCCCAGATATACAGCACCCAGATATACACACATACAGCGCCCAGATATACAGCACATAGATATACACACATACAGCACCCAGATATACAGCACCCAGATATACACACATACAGCGCCCAGATATACAGCGCCCAGATATACACACATACAGCGCCCAGATATACAGCACCCAGATATACACACATACAGCACCCAGATATACAGCACATAGATATACACACATACAGCACCCAGATATACAGCACCCAGATATACACACATACAGCGCCCAGATATACAGCACATAGATATACACACATACAGCGCCCAGATATACAGCACCCAGATATACACACATACAGCGCCCAGATATACAGCGCCCAGATATACACACATACAGCTCCCAGATATACAGCACCCAGATATACACACATACAGCGCCCAGATATACACACATACAGCTCCCAGATATACACACATACAGCACCCAGATATACACACATACAGCACCCAGATATACACACATACAGCGCCCAGATATACAGCACCCAGATATACACACATACAGCACCCAGATATACAGCACATAGATATACACACATACAGCACCCAGATATACACACATACAGCACCCAGATATACAGCACCCAGATATACACACATACAGTGCCCAGATATACAGCACATAGATATACACACATACAGCACCCAGATATACAGCACCCAGATATACACACATACAGCGCCCAGATATACAGCACATAGATATACACACATACAGCGCCCAGATATACAGCACATAGGTATACACACATACAGTGCCCAGATATACAGCACATAGATATACACACATACAGCGCCCAGATATACAGCACATAGATATACACACATACAGCTCCCAGATATACAGCACATAGATATACACACATACAGCGCCAAGATATACAGCACATAGATATACACACATACAGCGCCCAGATATACAGCACATAGATATACACACATACAGCGCCCAGATATACAGCACATAGGTATACACACATACAGTGCCCAGATATACAGCACATAGATATACACACATACAGCGCCCAGATATACAGCACATAGATATACACACATACAGCTCCCAGATATACAGCACATAGATATACACACATACAGCGCCAAGATATACAGCACATAGATATACACACATACAGCACCCAGATATACACACATACAGCTCCCAGATATACAGCACTCAGATATACAGCACATACCGTGTTTCCCGAAAGTAAGACACCCCCGATTGTAAGACGTATCGGGGGTTTCAGGGGGGCTCGGCTAATATAAGCCGTACCCCGAAAGTAAGACATATGTCTTACTTTCGGGGAAACACGGCCGTCTCCCTCTCATCTAGCTGCGCGCCGCCCCCCCTTCATACGTCACCGCGTCTGCCGCCTCCTGCCCACTTCCGCGCCGTCCCCCTCTCCATACGTCACCGCGCCGTCCCCTGCACTTGTCACTGCCGCCTCCTGCTTAAAATACGGTAATGCACACAGTATTACATCAGTAAAACATACACACTGGCATACTGAGGTATCATCTGCTGTATGTAACCCAGTGGGTATCAGCAGGTGTCACACTAGATTAAATACAGCAGGTGGTACTGTATCACACTGGGTTAGATACAGGTATAGGTACAGGTTTGCACCTTGCTGTGCCCACATGAGCTGTTTGACGGCTTAGGACGCGCCTATGCAAATTTACTCGGGCACGTCCCTACTCCAAAGAAACCTCCCCCCCCGCCCGTCACAGAAGGTAAAATGCATATACACTAAAAAACACATTTTACACAGTTTTTTTAGCTGTCAGTGCCCCTTTAACTGCGGGATGCGGACGGTTAGAGCGGGATGAGCGGAGGGATGTGGAGGCCGCGGGAGCAGCAGTAATGTTTTCCGTGGTCCATCAGGACAACATACAAAAACACGCTGTGTGGGATACTGTATGGGGCTGTAACCCTATGGAAGGCGGTGTGGGATACTGTATGGAGCTGTAACCCTATGGAAGGCTCTGTGGGATACTGTATGGAGCTGTAACCCTATGGAAGGCGGTGTGGGATACTGTATGGGGCTGTAACCCTATGGAAGGCTGTGTGGGATACTGTATGGGGCTGTAACCCTATGGAAGGCTGTGTGGGATACTGTATGGAGCTGTAACCCTATGGAAGGCGGTGTGGGATACTGTATGGGGCTGTAACCCTATGGAAGGCTGTGTGGGATACTGTATGGGGCTGTAACCCTATGGAAGGCTGTGTGGGATACTGTATGGAGCTGTAACCCTATGGAAGGCGGTGTGGGATACTGTATGGAGCTGTAACCCTATGGAAGGCGGTGTGGGATACTGTATGGGGCTGTAACCCTATGGAAGGCTGTGTGGGATACTGTATGGGGCTGTAACCCTATGGAAGGCTGTGTGGGATACTGTATGGAGCTGTAACCCTATGGAAGGCGGTGTGGGATACTGTATGGAGCTGTAACCCTATGGAAGGCGGTGTGGGATACTGTATGGGGCTGTAACCCTATGGAAGGCTGTGTGGGATACTGTATGGGGCTGTAACCCTATGGAAGGCTGTGTGGGATACTGTATGGGGCTGTAACCCTATGGAAGGCTGTGTGGGATACTGTATGGGGCTGTAACCCTATGGAAGGCTGTGTGGGATACTGTATGGGGCTGTAACCCTATGGAAGGCTGTGTGGGATACTGTATGGAGCTGTAACCCTATGGAAGGCTGTGTGGGATACTGTATGGGGCTGTAACCCTATGGAAGGCTGTGTGGGATACTGTATGGGGCTGTAACCCTATGGAAGGCTGTGTGGGATACTGTATGGGGCTGTAACCCTATGGAAGGCTGTGTGGGATACTGTATGGGGCTGTAACCCTATGGAAGGCTGTGTGGGATACTGTATGGGGCTGTAACCCTATGGAAGGCTGTGTGGGATACTGTATGGAGCTGTAACCCTATGGAAGGCTGTGTGGGATACTGTATGGAGCTGTAACCGTATGGAAGGCGGTGTGGGATACTGTATGGAGCTGTAACCCTATGGAAGGCGGTGTGGGATACTGTATGGAGCTGTAACCCTATGGAAGGCTGTGTGGAATACTGTATGGGGCTGTAACCCTATGGAAGGCGGTGTGGGATACTGTATGGGGCTGTAACCCTATGGAAGGCTGTGTGGGATACTGTATGGGGCTGTAACCCTATGGAAGGCGGTGTGGGATACTGTATGGAGCTGTAACCCTATGGAAGGCTGTGTGGGATACTGTATGGGGCTGTAACCCTATGGAAGGCGGTGTGGGATACTGTATGGGGCTGTAACCCTATGGAAGGCTGTGTGGGATACTGTATGGAGCTGTAACCCTATGGAAGGCTGTGTGGGATACTGTATGGAGCTGTAACCCTATGGAAGGCGGTGTGGGATACTGTATGGGGCTGTAACCCTATGGAAGGCTCTGTGGGATACTGTATGGAGCTGTAACCCTATGGAAGGCTGTGTGGGATACTGTATGGGGCTGTAACCCTATGGAAGGCGGTGTGGGATACTGTATGGGGCTGTAACCCTATGGAAGGCTGTGTGGGATACTGTATGGAGCTGTAACCCTATGGAAGGCTGTGTGGGATACTGTATGGAGCTGTAACCCTATGGAAGGCGGTGTGGGATACTGTATGGGGCTGTAACCCTATGGAAGGCTCTGTGGGATACTGTATGGAGCTGTAACCCTATGGGAAGGCTGTGTGGGATACTGTATGGAGCTGTAACCCTATGGAAGGCTGTGTGGGATACTGTATGGGGCTGTAACCCTATGGAAGGCTCTGTGGGATACTGTATGGAGCTGTAACCCTATGGAAGGCTGTGTGGGATACTGTATGGGGCTGTAACCCTATGGAAGGCGGTGTGGGATACTGTATGGGGCTGTAACCCTATGGAAGGCGGTGTGGGATACTGTATGGGGCTGTAACCCTATGGAAGGCTCTGTGGGATACTGTATGGGGCTGTAACCCTATGGAAGGCTGTGTGGGATACTGTATGGGGCTGTAACCCTATGGAAGGCTGTGTGGGATACTGTATGGAGCTGTAACCCTATGGAAGGCTGTGTGGGATACTGTATGGAGCTGTAACCCTATGGAAGGCTGTGTGGGATACTGTATGGGGCTGTAACCCTATGGAAGGCGGTGTGGGATACTGTATGGGGCTGTAACCCTATGGAAGGCGGTGTGGGATACTGTATGGGGCTGTAACCCTATGGAAGGCTCTGTGGGATACTGTATGGGGCTGTAACCCTATGGAAGGCTGTGTGGGATACTGTATGGGGCTGTAACCCTATGGAAGGCTGTGTGGGATACAGTATGGAGCTGTAACCCTATGGAAGGCGGTGTGGGATACTGTATGGGGCTGTAACCCTATGGAAGGCTCTGTGGGATACTGTATGGGGCTGTAACCCTATGGAAGGCTGTGTGGGATACTGTATGGGGCTGTAACCCTATGGAAGGCTGTGTGGGATACTGTATGGGGCTGTAACCCTATGGAAGGCGGTGTGGGATACTGTATGGGGCTGTAACCCTATGGAAGGCTGTGTGGGATACTGTATGGGGCTGTAACCCTATGGAAGGCTGTGTGGGATACTGTATGGAGCTGTAACCCTATGGAAGGCTGTGTGGGATACTGTATGGGGCTGTAACCCTATGGAAGGCGGTGGGGATACTGTATGGGGCTGTAACCCTATGGAAGGCTGTGTGGGATACTGTATGGGGCTGTAACCCTATGGAAGGCTGTGTGGGATACTGTATGGGGCTGTAACCCTATGGAAGGCTGTGTGGGATACTGTATGGAGCTGTAACCCTATGGAAGGCTGTGTGGGATACTGTATGGGGCTGTAACCCTATGGAAGGCTGTGTGGGATACTGTATGGAGCTGTAACCCTATGGAAGGCTGTGTGGGATACTGTATGGGGCTGTAACCCTATGGAAGGCTGTGTGGGATACTGTATGGGGCTGTAACCCTATGGAAGGCTGTGTGGGATACTGTATGGGGCTGTAACCCTATGGAAGGCTGTGTGGGATATTGTATGGGGCTGTAACCCTATGGAAGGCTGTGTGGGATATTGTATGGGGCTGTAACCCTATGGAAGGCTGTGTGGGATACTGTATGGAGCTGTAACCCTATGGAAGGCTGTGTGGGATACTGTATGGGGCTGTAACCCTATGGAAGGCTGTGTGGGATACTGTATGGGGCTGTAACCCTATGGAAGGCTGTGTGGGATACTGTATGGGGCTGTAACCCTATGGAAGGCTGTGTGGGATACTGTATGGGGCTGTAACCCTATGGAAGGCTGTGTGGGATACTGTATGTAGGCTGTAACCCTATGGAAGGCTGTGTGGGATACTGTATGGGGCTGTAACCCTATGGAAGGCTGTGTGGGATACTGTATGGGGCTGTAACCCTATGGAAGGCTGTGTGGGATACTGTGTGGGGCTGTAACCCTATGGAAGGCTGTGTGGGATACTGTATGGGGCTGTAACCCTATGGAAGGCTGTGTGGGATACTGTATGGAGCTGTAACCCTATGGAAGGCTGTGTGGGATACTGTATGGGGCTGTAACCCTATGGAAGGCTGTGTGGGATACTGTATGGAGCTGTAACCCTATGGAAGGCTGTGTGGGATACTGTATGGGTCTGTAACCCTATGGAAGGCTGTGTGGGATACTGTATGGGGCTGTAACCCTATGGAAGGCGGTGTGGGATACTGTATGGGGCTGTAACCCTATGGAAGGCTGTGTGGGATATTGTATGGGGCTGTAACCCTATGGAAGGCTGTGTGGGATACTGTATGGAGCTGTAACCCTATGGAAGGCTGTGTGGGATACTGTATGGAGCTGTAACCCTATGGAAGGCTGTGTGGGATACTGTATGGAGCTGTAACCCTATGGAAGGCTGTGTGGGATACTGTATGGGGCTGTAACCCTATGGAAGGCGGTGTGGGATACTGTATGGAGCTGTAACCCTATGGAAGGCTGTGTGGGATACTGTATGGGGCTGTAACCCTATGGAAGGCTGTGTGGGATACTGTATGGAGCTGTAACCCTATGGAAGGCTGTGTGGGATACTGTATGGGGCTGTAACCCTATGGAAGGCGGTGTGGGATACTGTATGGGGCTGTAACCCTATGGAAGGCAGTGTGGGATACTGTATGGGGCTGTAACCCTATGGAAGGCTGTGTGGGATACTGTATGGGGCTGTAACCCTATGGAAGGCTGTGTGGGATACTGTATGGAGCTGTAACCCTATGGAAGGCTGTGTGGGATACTGTATGGGGCTGTAACCCTATGGAAGGCTGTGTGGGATACTGTATGGGGCTGTAACCCTATGGAAGGCTGTGTGGGATACTGTATGGGCTGTAACCCTATGGAAGGCTGTGTGGGATACTGTATGGGGCTGTAACCCTATGGAAGGCTGTGTGGGATACTGTATGGGGCTGTAACCCTATGGAAGGCTGTGTGGGATACTGTATGGAGGCTGTAACCCTATGGAAGGCTGTGTGGGATACTGTATGGGGCTGTAACCCTATGGAAGGCTGTGTGGGATACTGTATGGGGCTGTAACCCTATGGAAGGCTGTGTGGGATACTGTATGGGGCTGTAACCCTATGGAAGGCTGTGTGGGATACTGTATGGGGCTGTAACCCTATGGAAGGCTGTGTGGGATACTGTATGGGGCTGTAACCCTATGGAAGGCTGTGTGGGATATGTATGGGGCTGTAACCCTATGGAAGGCTGTGTGGGATACTGTATGGGGCTGTAACCCTATGGAAGGCTGTGTGGGATACTGTATGGGGCTGTAACCCTATGGAAGGCTGTGTGGGATACTGTATGGGGCTGTAACCCTATGGAAGGCTGTGTGGGATACTGTATGGGGCTGTAACCCTATGGAAGGCTGTGTGGGATACTGTATGGGGCTGTAACCCTATGGAAGGCTGTGTGGGATACTGTATGGGGCTGTAACCCTATGGAAGGCTGTGTGGGATACTGTATCTAGCTGTAACCCTATGGAAGGCTGTGTGGGATACTGTATGGGGCTGTAACCCTATGGAAGGCTGTGTGGATACTGTTATGGGGCTGTACCCCTATGGAAGGCTGTGTGGGATACTGTGTGGGGCTGTAACCCTATGGAAGGCTGTGTGGGATATGTAACCCTATGGAAGGCTGTGTGGGATACTGTATGGGAGCTGTAACACCCTATGGAAGGCTGTGTGGGATACTGTATGGGA